>NW_009199846.1:33224-67738 GCF_000690835.1 Fulmarus glacialis | reverse complement strand
CAGGCCCGGTGCCGTGTAGACCTCCCCATTATGCATATGATCATCTTTTTAAGTTTGGAAAGTCTGATTGCTTGACAGTAGTTTGATGTTATAGCATCAGTAACGATAAGCAGCTGGCTTACACTTGCACAAACTTTCACTGGCTCCTATTTGCATATGGAAGAATTTACCTAAATTTTCAGTAGTGCTATTTAGCAGGTCATCATGAATGAAGAAATAGTATTTTTACCACCATCTTGGCTTCACTGAAATCTTGGCTATATAGAAAATGCATGATCTTTTCCTTAGTTTGCTTTCCTGTGATTCATTTATTTAGCTGCTATATTTTTTTTTTATAGTTGCCTGTTGTGAAATTCTGGATATGCAGCATCTGTAAGACTTGCTGTTGCAATAATTAGCATGAAACGATGCATAAAATTGTTGACCAGACTTAAAATAATTTTATAAACATCTTATGATAGCTGAATTATCAACATCTCTTTCCTTATGCAGAAAACTTCAGTTTTAGTTAGTATCACTTAATCCAAGTAAGAATGTAAAGACAGAGGAAATAATGTGTACATATTCATGTTTTATTTAAAAATCACATACATTTTATATGTTTTCTGCATATAAAACTAGATGATGGAGAAAATAAAGAAGATGCTTTCTCTTTTCAACATTGGAGAGACTGAATCATATAGAAGTTTTTCAAAATACTGGTATCTCTTATTTTCAGTTAGCATCTGTGGTATTCTAGAAACCTTCCAGGTACTCATTGCTCCTTCACTGGAAATTTTATAATCCGAGATTACAAGGACAGGCAAGGATTAAGAAATTAGCTTGGCAGAATGATCCTTTTGCCTCTCTCCCAACCTCACTCAAGAGAACATAGAAGAATATAAACTTAGAGGTCTACTTTCATTTTATTGCTAAAAGATTTTAAAATATTCTGGACAGTGTTGCAAAGTGTTTATTCACTGTTCTGGCTCAGGAATGAAACTTCAGTGATGGAGCCTAGTGAGAAAAAGGAAAGAAGCTTGTTGAGCATGTTTTTTTTTAATCTCCTTCCAAGGACACTGTTGGTTCATTCAACCCTCCATCTGTGAACTGCTTGGCATGGGGTGTTTCCATTAATGTAGACTTGAGAGGAGGGAAAAGCCAGATTTGATCCTCCTACACACTGTGACATGTTTTGCCCTAAGGCAATATTCACCCTGCGCCCCAGGCGCTATGTGAAAGAATGAAAGGCAAGATGTTGGTGTGTTTGCAGCAGTGGAGGTGGTGATATTTAAGTTGGTGGTGTAGTTATCAACACATACCTCTAAGTATCTGCTGATCCTAAAATGTGGTGTTCACCTGCAGAGCTATCGCTGGTGGACAAGTCTGTGAGTGCATCTGCAGCTTGCTGTTCAGTAGGAGGTACATGTGAGCACAAATGGGCTGCGCTCCCAAAGTGGGTGTGACAATCACATGGCCATCTGCTTAACGATACCAGTGCATGTACAACTGTTGCAGTAAAATAAGCAATTGTCACGGTTTTAAACAACAGATAGTATTATTTTTGTTCTCAGTTTTCTTCCAAGCAAATTATTTTCTGACTATTTGAATTACAAATTTGAAATATTTTTCAGTAACCTGTAAAAACCAGAAGTTCTAAAAATTAGCTGCAAGGAATACAATGACTCCTCACTAAATGCAGACATCCTGAAATGAACAAGGAAGTAAAAAAAACCTCAAACAACATTTCTGTGTTGGAGAAATGTAGAGCACTGTAAATAATCTCAGACAAATACAGCTATAATAGAATAAGTTTATCCTGACTCAATCCGCTAATTCATACTTATTCATGTAACGAATAGAGTTCAGAAACTCAAATTTAATTTGTAGCTTCTGCCCCAAATGCGTATGAAAAGGCTGCCAAATTTGCTTATATAAAAAATTCCAGTATTTCATACATTTTCATCAGAAGTAATAAATAGTATTTCCCTTCCTATTTTCTTTTAGTAAAAACAAACAAAATTATTTTCAGACTCGTTCCTATTTAAAGTTTTTCAGAAGCACTGAATGGCAATTTCTATTTAAACCATGGGATAAAGAATCAAATTTATATACAAGTTGAATGGATTTCATAGACAAATATTACTATTTAGGCTAAATGTCATTGCAGCATCACCATGTAACTAGCTGAAGAAACGCTACTTTCCCAGGATAGAATATTTTCTACAACCCTGCTGAGGTGTAACACACTGCACACATCTACTTGCTCATGACAGACTGCCCTTTGCAACGTGGTAGAGCGTAGTTTCTTTTCTGATTAACTGGCTACAGATTACCTCAAGAAGAGGAATGAAGCAAGTTTCAGAGAAAATTAACACCACTACTTTCAGCTCCAGTCAGATAATTACTGATGTTTGTCATTAAAATTGGGAGAATGTATGGATCCCTTTGACTCCGGTTTTTGTATTTTTATTTCTCACTTAGATTGAAATGTCAGATATCTGCAAATGGTATTGTACTAATAATTAATTAAATCGTAAAGAAACCAGCCGTGACTGTGTAGCCTTTTCAGTAAAAACAATTGTTTATTCCAGCTGTGTTCTCCAGAGCAGTCTTTCAAAATTAGTATTGGATTTTTTTTATTATTATTCCAGATTGTCATATATTTAATTGTCTTTCGTTAGTCCTTGTTTCTGTTCTTTCATTTTCCCTTTCTCTTGGTTTCAATTTTTCATGTCAGTAGTTTCTGCTTTCAAAATTGCTTAATGCAAGCTAAATTATCCAAATCATATAAAGATTTAGAACTTCAAATTAAACCCCATAATTTATCCATTGCGAATTTTTGCCATATTACTTAAAATGTGTGAACAGAAAGAATCACAGATGTATGAAATCACACATTTCAGTTCTGGTTTCTTTAATATATAGCTACTGGAAATAAGAGTATCAGTATAGATAGCATACAGATGGGAGTGATGTGTATGTTAACGTACTTGGCGAATGATCAGGCTCCGGATCAAAAAAGGCTGACCCATGAATAATAAATTGGTATGTCTTTTCAGCTAAACTCAATCTCTTAGAAACATACTGGAAAATAGAAGAGATCAGCAGATATCATGTGAATGAGGATTGTGGAAAATATCTTTCCAGTAATCTGACAGCATCACTGCATATGAAGCTTACCAGGGTGAGGGTATCTAAAAGCTAGTATTATATAGCAACATTCATTTGGATTTTGACATATAAATAGTGGGCTACATCAACACTGAAGTTTGGGATTCATCTGCTCTTGCTAAGGTAGCTGAAAGTTAGATACCTACATCCATGTTAATTTTTCTGTGTCTCTTGTTTTGTTGTTGGCAAGAAATAGGCACTCCTCCATGGCTGATTCCATCCAAGGATATAGGTGTCTGAGACCGGCTGGATGAGATGTGGAGGTAATCTTGCATTACTCAGTTTTTGGATGCTTAACTTGAAAATGGAGCCCCTGTGAGCTGTCAAAGGAGAAGGCAGGCCATCCTTTCTAAAATGTTAGACCTTTGTAAGACGGCTTGCACAGGGTACCCAAGTGTGAGAGTGCTTCGGTTTTGAATGTGATGTGATAAGGAGTACATGCATACTGGTATACACAGAAAGTCAAGAGAATTTTATAGCTGGAATCTAAAAGCCAAGAGAAAACTAAGCCTGTGCATTGTCATCTGGCAAGGCCCATGTTCTTCACATTTTGTTTGTTTTTGGCTACTGTGCTACGTGTGTGTGTAGGGAGAAAACGTCTTGCATTGCTGCTGTGCTTCTCCCTTCAGCTTTTGTCATCTTTGCCCTTCTGCAAGTAAACAAGTAACCACTTTTTGTCACATTTATTATGCTTCTAGGGCTTCTTTTTCTTTCTGTGCTGCTAATGTTTCCATCTGTGTACTACCATACACAAAAAACCTGGGAGGCATCAGATAAAATAGTCTTCTGAGATTATCTCAATTCATTACAAACATACAGGGTCTGATTCTGACATCCTCTTTATGCAGTTCCTCCGTTACACTGACTGTCCTCTCAAATAAATAAAGCACTGTGAAATTATTAAGAATGAAAGAATCTGGCCCATCATGACGCAGCTTGATTAGTCAGTTAAAGTAATTAGCACGTGGCTTACAGGAGACGGTGTAAAGAGAAATTCTATGGCATGTCTTGTTAGAATGTTTAAGATGGGAACACCTGAAGCAGCGTGGGGACTCTACTGATGTGCAGAGATAGACACTTTGAGCTTCCCTACCACAAACGTATGCATGTACCCATGCTTTGCTAACTGTGTGGATTACTTGAGTATTTACCAATACTTGTAAAATATAGGCAGAAAATTGAGGCTGCAAAAGTTTGCACACAGATACTTTTGAGGCCAGTAAAAGATTGGCTGGGAATTTATGGCATGAACTATTGATTTCCAGGGTGCCTGTCTCCTGTTGTTGGCCGCTGCTGGTGTTTCAGGGGCTCTGAGGATCCTGAGTCACTGTTGATATTCACTGGCCACAGCTGGCTGTTGTAGGGCACGGATTTGTAGTTCAGACAACTTCTTTTAGGCTTTCTCATGGGTTGGAAATGTGGAACTCATACTAGAGGTCAGCAAGTATGGCGATACAAATAACTGAGCTGCTCAAATCCCAAGCATTTAATTATTTTGCTGCATTGTATCATACCAGCATTGGCTATTCATAGTCTATTATGCACCTAATGGGCATCTCTTAAGTGGAGCATTTCTATATTCAGATGCTGAGCACACAGTCAAGTGCTAATCATTACTAAGACTGTGGGTTCAGATCATATAACTTTGAATTTCATGTTTGGAAGTTTTCTGAGTTGCAAGTTGTCATCATGAAAATTGTTTCTGCCTCTGATACGGGTCAAAAGATAGCCATATCATAAATCATAAATTTATCCAGAAATGAAGTTCAATTGCGTATGTAGTTGGCTGCTAATCTGTGAATGATGGAGGAGGTGACAAAGAGGCAGCAGAGACTAAAACAAAGGTTTATTACAGTAAGTTTTCAGCTGTATCACTAACAGATTACAGCTGAGACAAATAAGCTTTTCAACACTGCAAAGCTGATGTGTGATAGGAAAGATCTGTTGATCTTTGCTTCATCTCCAGTGGCTTCTCTCAGCCTTTACAGCACTGTGTAAGCTATGGAAAGCATTGTGAAACCCAGGTTTCAAGTGGCGCAAATTGTTTTTACTATTTTGACCTCAGCTGAACTACGGAGAATCAGATCAGCTGTTGGAACTATCTGGATCCTTAACTGATAAAATTTGGCATGTATAGGTAAGTTTGATAGAGAGAAACTCAGCCTGGTTCCAAGTGTTTATATATATACCTATAAGCATGTGCATGCAGGTATGCACACAAGCATGGAATGATTTTGAGTTGGTACATATTTTCTGTTTATTCACAAAGGAAGCAAATTTAGCCTTATTGAGACAGCTTATTACTTTCTTGTATTGCTGGAGTCATGTTCTAAGTGATGGCAGATGAGCACTGATTTCCTAATGTGCAGTTTGACTTAGTTAAGCTTACTTTTCAGAGCTAATTCATCTATTAGTGGCAAATTGAATTTTTCCTGCTTTGACATGCTTCAAAATACATTTTTCATACACTCCCCCGTAACTGAAGATAAGACACGCAGAAAAAGTGAATTGAGATGGAAAGCATTTACCTTCTTTCTCTTTGTCACTGGCTGCAAGATATGATCCTGCAGCAGCTGTCTCATCATCAGAACATTTGTTTCCCATTGAGATTTCTGTTGACCTCCACTGAAGCTTTGTTTACGGTGAGAGCAATGAGCTTTCAGCGCATAGTTTGGTTCCACCATATGGGATGGGTCCTGCAAACAAAGAAGATTGCTTAGGTCTCAGGCCTGAGCAGGAAAGGCATTAATGCCAGCACACTGCCAAAAGCTAAAAGCAATGGGATAGTTTATGCTTTGGAAGGATCCCATTTTGTGAATTTACTGCATGGGTTCCCTGTTTATTTCATTTTCCTTTCTTGTGTTGTTGTAGCATTTTATTTCTCTGTCCAGCTTTCCTTCTCACAGTCAAATTCTTCTGTGAGGATCAGACGACTGCTGTCAGATTTCTCTCTTTCTGCAGCTGATTTTTATTCAGTTAGGAGCAGGTTTTGCATGAGGCTGCATGGTCCAATGGTAGAAAACAGACACTAACAAAGATTGCTCCGTTTTGTTGTAAGCCTTGGTGTTAGGGTTGAGAAGCATTAGATTCTGACTGACCTGGTTTCATGCAGCCCCATTGCCTTCCCTGTATGGTTTGTAGCTTTTATTATCTTGGTATGATGTCAGTGTGCTTTACAGGCAAAATATTTGAAATCCTGGGCCAGATTCTGGATCTAGAGGTTCTGGCTAAAATGAGCTTCAAAGGCAGTGAACAGAGATCTTATTGATCCTACTAGCTGTTGAATTAAGCCTTTGGCCCCCCTTGAATCAAATCTGCCCCTCTTCCTGCTCAACCCACCCCACCCTCTCTCCAGTGCCCCCGAAAAGGGCACTGCTGGTGTAAGGGAAAGGTGAGACTGTCAACAGAGTGATGAAAAGGCTGCAGGCTGTGAGAAATTACGAAGACATCATTGTGCCTCTTCAGTAACAGACAGAAGAAATAGAGTCAGGAGGTTTACAGCCTGGCCTCCAGTTATGCATCATTTCCCCCAGAGAGATCAGTAATTGGTGCTAATATATCCCACGCCTCACCCGCTGGTGCCCCAGTGGCCGGGACTACTCTCTTGGGCAGATGAAGGCAGAGTTGAGGCTTAGCTGATGCACGGCACCCACTCATCCACTCTGCATGTTGCAAGGCCATAGAGAGAGATGTAACATTGAGCAGGATTTGGGCTTTCTGCCTTCCTCTGCATGCAGTGTTGTCTCTTTCATCAAACCCGTCCCCAAAGGGGTTTTCGCTATGTTCATGCATTTCCTATCGAGTAGTTAATAACGTAACCCTGAGCTCACTGGCAGCCCACGGGGGCCTGCCCGGGTGCCTGTGCTGTGCTGTGTGACATAGGTAGTTTCCAGAGGGAAATAAAAAGAAAGAGTGCTTTACGCCTCCTACACTTTATGAAGATTACTGCGGAGGGTAATTTGTGGCTTTAATTGGCAAAGGAGCTCCAGGGACTGTGAGGAGGTGGCAAAACTGCAGTGCCCGCAGGGCTCCCGAGGGACCTGAGAGCGGTCAGTGCGGCTTCTGTATGTAACCTGTCGACAAACCTTTCACAAAGCATAAAATTACTAGACAACGAGTGAATGTGATGTATTGGGAAAGTGCCACTGTGGCTTTTTCAAGGGAACATAATGCCTCACAAATGGTCTGGCTTTCTCTGGAAGGAAAAAGAGTAGTTGGTGAATCAGGTGATGAGCTAGATAAAATTGTTGAACACACTAGAAGCTATTAAAGAAATTAAACTGTCATGTGGGAAACCTCACGGATTAATAACTGGTTAGCAAGGAAGGATTACTTTGTACTGCTTCTGATTCTTATGTTTTCCTGTTGCCCATCTTTCTCCAGCAATGGCTAGGGGTAGATACTGGGGTGAATAGATAGATTTTGGGTCTAACATAATATATCTATTCTTATGCAATTGGTATCTGCAACATTTGAAATCTTGCCTTGTCTTATTTTCACCAAAATGTGATACTTCTAATCTCTGGAAATATTTTGTAAAGTATTTGTTTGATGGAGAGAAAAAGCTGATTTACTCTCTTGAATTGAGCATGACAGGTGTAGAAAGCTTAACTTTTATTAAGGAGTGTTCTTTTACTGAGAGACTGGTTAAGAAAAGAAGAAACTGAGAATACACCAGCGGTAGTAATTAATATCACATCAGTTGGAACATCACATTGAAGTAGAAATAATTTAAGATTAAGACATTTCAGGCACTGTTAACATTTTTAATTTACTGGCAATTTTTTTACAAGCATCATTGTAACTTTTTTGAGGGTAAATTTAAAGAATCTAATGATCTATATGGTTTGCAATTCTGAGGTTTAACATACATTACCACTGCTATTTGAAGAGCTTTTCAAAGACATTGCCAGGTCTGGTTTGAATGTTATTTTAATACAAGAATAATTGGTAATCCCTGTTGTTAAGAAACAACAGGTGTATTTTTAAAAGCCTTGTTACAGATTTTAAAATAGGTTAGGAGGTCATCTAAGCTTTCCTTTTTACCCCCAGAGAGGTTGTAATAACCTCTAACCTAGCTGAAGAGACTAATGAATTAAAAGTATAACAGCTGAATGTGCCGTGTGGGTAGATGCCTGGTGCTTGTGCTGGTAGTAATCCCTGCAGGGACTAATTTATTTCCGAAGTGACAGTTAGCTAAGGAGGCTGACTTCGACTAGAATTTACTTCAAGAATTCGCTTTTGCTTCACTTTAATGTATCCTATCAAATGCTAAAATGGAGTTAGAGAAGTATTAACAGGACATTGCTGACATGAAAGCTCCGTCTGTGTGAGCAGTATGATTGTTGATTAAATGCCGTGGTATTTGCAATGTGAAATATAAGCCAACCTTAAAGCCGACTGTACTAAACTTACTGATGAGTATTAACTGAGCAAATTGAGGTCTGTTCCTTCAATGTGACCTGGTGTAACTGATCTTGACTTGGGCTCAACTTACTTGAGCAGTACTGCTTTGTTAGGAGCGCTGCTTCGAGGACGGGTTGTGGAGGTCAGTGCTGCGTTCTCATGGTGATCTCATGATGTGCTGTCAAAATCCATCTAGATGTAGCTGTTAGCGAGCATTTTAAACCTAGTGCTGACATCCAGTTGTCCTTGCATTGTGTGAGATACGAGCCAGTGTTTCCTCTGCCCCTCTGACGGTGTACCTGGAAAGGACCAGTCCCATGAACGTATGCAGTTTAAAAACTTCACTGGCAAAGGAGAGTTGTGCAGCCTGTTTTGAAATAAAAATTCACTTGTTCATGACAAACATGCTCTGTTGCTTAAGTTGGGAATATATAGGTATCATCAGTACATCTGCATTGGAGCTATGTCAGATGTAGACCAGGGCATCTAAGGGGATCTCATCAGTACTGACTGACATACAGCAGGTCACAGAAGGAACTTCTGAAAAGACGTCAGCCTGTATGAAGAGTAGACACTTGCCCTGAACTCAAAGAAAAATAGTTTTAATTAAACAAATTAAACTTTTCTATATAAGCTTCAATTTGTCAACAATATTTCTATTCCAATTCAGCTTTTCAAGTCCTACTACCTTGGATAGGTGTATTAGCTTTTCTAAAACGGCACAGCAAACCCTTAGGGTTGAAGGCAGCTTGCATGGAGATGTGACATATTTCTTTTCCTCCAGTGATGTGGCAATGCAGCATTTCTTAATATACACTGGGAAAGATTAATATCTGCTATCGAATACGACAGTAGTAGCTGAAATTGTTCACTCTTCTGCGCCCTTCCTTCTCGATATATGGGGAAGAACCTGATCTAGAGGGATTATATTTTATCTGTGGATTCATTTTCTTTTTTTTTCAGTTCCTGAAATAACAATGACAGTAGTTGATGATTGTATGAGGTAAACATTTAGGATCATTGTTGGATTATTGAGGGAAGCGTTTTATGGAGATAATTTCACGTATGTCAAATTTCCTGCGGCTCTTGTAGCCCCTGTGGGCAGACTAGAAGGCCCTTTCATAAAATGTCAGAGACTTTGAAATATTAAAAACTAGGAAATATGAGTTACTGCCTTTCAAGTGTTGTGATGGTCATTTATTTACAAAAGATGAAAGTGGGTATAAAAGGGGAACACTTTGATATAACAGCATCCAAGGATATAATTTTTCTAAATGTCAATGCTAAATGGAGTCTGTTCTCTACTCTTTTCACCAGGTAAATCAGTGCAATGCGCCAGTCGGGTTGCTGGGGAGGGAGGCACAGATCCTGCTCCTCTTGCTGCAAGCACGGGGTCGCAGAGAGCTCCAGCTCGAGTGGGATTTGGAGGAGCAGCTAAGGCAGGACCATGTGTCTTAAGGGGTGAGCTCTTTGCAGGGGGGAAAGTGGAAGGCTTGAAGCAGATTTCTATGTATATTCAAGCAGTACTGTGGCGTAGGGGCACACAGGCCTTTGAAATAGGGGTAGAACTAGAGCAAAAGACTTTAAGGCATCTGTAGTTGACCTAGAGATGAAAACAGCTTCTCTGGTTTTCTCACACTGGCCCTATTCTCAAAGCAAGACTGGAAAGGCCTTGCGGACTGGATCCTCCTTCTGAGGTTGTTTCTGGATGCAGGTATAAATGAAACGTGAATAGTATATCACCCCGGTGTGGAAAGCCAGCAGAGGGCACAAGCCTCCCTAAGCCATGGGGAAGATCAGTTTGTGCAGGGTGGTCATTTTGTGCTTTGTCACTTTGCAGATACTGAAATTTCAAATTTTAGACCTTCCCTTCATATTATTGCAATCTGTTTTTTAACAACAGAAATAACTTTTTTTATAAATTACACATACCTCTTTTCTGTGTGTATCTTGTGCTGCCAGTTTTTAAATGCTGAATACAAAACTATTGGCTTTCCCTGTCCCTTGCAATGCTGTGACTATCAATTTGGTGAAATATCTACACTTAGAACATAATACCCGTTTGTCCTAAACCGAACCACTTCTCTCCCGTTTTATTTAATCTCTAGGGCAGCTGTTCTGGTGAAAGTTCTTCTTACAGTGCTAACAGCACAAATGTCTGCTTACAAGAGTTGTTGCCCCATATTCTCACGTAATATTAGCTGGCAGGCGATAACTACTGTAGCTATCTTGTGAGGGCTGTGGTGACAAAGATAAACCTCAGGCTAATTTTCTGAACAAAATCAGTCAGCTTCAGCGAGTCTTCTTTTTTAAAAATTAGATAACTATGATCTTAGCTGTAACATTTTAAATTATGTAGTAAATAAAGAGCTAGATGCTTCCTCATATAGTTAGCTCTTAATTGTCATCTCTAATGGCAGTGACGGGATATGCCAATGTTTATGATGGATATAGAGGCTGTTCAAAAATTTCTTTGGGCGACAGCCTGGAAAATCTACATTTGCGCACACTGTGGAGAATAACATCTGTTTCTCTCTGTCTTTCTTGACAATAGGCACCAACTATATTTTATCATGACATAAATTTCCTAGGGAGACAGTAGGTATTGATCCATAAATTACAAACATCCTTTTTTTTGCGGGGTGGGGGGGGGCGTAGGTAGGGTATGTGTCTATAAGAGGTTTTCTAGATTAAAAATAAGAAGTTGTGCTTGGAGGAAGGCAACAGCCAGGTAGACAGGATCCACCATAGCCAGATGAAAGGCTTCAAGCTGATCTCACTGCACTTGTTGACCAGTGTCCAAATGGTTTAAATTAGCAATCATGTGCACTTCTTGGTATTTGTGCACTGTTGAATGAATGTGCAGGAGGGTGCAGGACATCTTTCTCCTCTCTACTGCTGAGATGGGCTCCTGGAAAACAGGGAATTGTGTCCACTAGTATGTCAATAGCAGAGGTTGTCAGCCAGCCCAGAATAACCATCTCAGCAAGTAAATCACAAGTCAGACCTTAAAACTTTATTCTAGTGATGCCACCTACCTTTGAGGAAAGCATAGAAGTGCCTGATTGGAAACGTTGGTTTGGAAGTGAAGGCAAAACCCGTATGTTTGATATGACAAATATTCTTCTTGTACTCATGATTTCCAGTGAAGTCAGTGACCAGAACTGTTCTGTATAGCTTTGTTTCCCGCAAAGGACATATCCATGTGATCGATATTATGTATCCATCATGCTGCATACTGACATACCTGACCTAACGCCTTAAATCATCACCTCAAAATGTCATTCCTCTTACAGGAGGAGCAAGTACAAGCAGGAACGTCCAGACTATGTCTCCTCTGCTAGAGTAAGCCTGGGACTGCCATGTCTGAAATGCCACAGGTGGGTTTGGTTGCTGTGTATACACCACAGAGAGAATTCAGCTGAGGATATGAACTGAAACAGATATAACCTCCTGTATCTATGCATCTCAATGCTGCGTACTTGCAAACAGGGAGAGGAAAAATGTGTTTTATTTTGATGTGGTAAGGCTTTAATAAAGATGGTGATGTATGAGTTGAGGGGAAAAAAACATGTAAATAAAACAATTGCGATTCTATTCAGACTCGAGAATACTTTGGTGTTAAAATAGAGCTCATATTCTCATAAGGCTAAGGTGTAGGGAGCAGATAGTGAATACTTGGTCTGGCAAGCACCATGGATTTACTCAGTGCAACTAAAACTTTAACTGGGGGATCACCCTGGAAGGCAAATGGTGGGAATCCTATCATTTTCCAGTTTAATTCTACATGGATCCAAAGTAGTTATATTGTACTGCAGAGCTAGAGGTGAGGAGGGACAGACAGTGTTTAGATACAGCCCTGAACTGGGTCTGAATCTGGGCAGGTGGCCAAATACTTTTGACTGATAACATCAAGGATCTCCAACTAGAGCCTCTATAGGACTTGTCCTAAGCTTCTCCAAAATACAAACCTTTCTAAACTAGTATATAAGTGGAACCAAATTTTCATGGGAGCAGGTTTGTAACCCCAAACCAGAATGTGACTCCAATACGGAAATGCTGAGAAATTGGGAGAGGCAGGTTGAAGTCCTGCTCAGATTCACTGTAGTCCTAATTTACTCTCCCATCTCTTAAGGGCTTTTGAATAGGGAAAATGACCTTCTCTGTGGCTGGGGGACCACATTACTCGGTGTTCAGATTTCACACATTGGCTTTGCTGTGAACCAGGCAGAGTTTCAAAACCGAGCTGCTCCCAATGAGATCTATCAGAAAGCCCTGGGAGAAGGTGTTCAGAGTGAAAGCAGAAGTACTGTGTCAAAAAATATCCTGTACACTTAGCTATAATTGTGTGGCAACTCTGGACTGCAGGCTGTCATAACTACGCCATTTTGCAACATAATTTTGTCAGGAAACACAGTTTGCAGCAAATAACTCACCAACTTTTGGGGCCTAATATATGTAATTTAATCCTATTAAATTTGTTTTCCTCATTTACAGCAGCACCATCAGCAAGCAAAACAGTGATTCTGTGCCATTAAAGTTTCCCAGATGCAGTCTGTGCCAAAGACTACTCAGACACTGCCATTAAGGCTCCCTGAGAGACTGCTCTGAGCAGCAGAAAATGTGCTATATTTTCCGGATGTCCTCATAAGGCTGAATGTGAAATTAGACTTATTGTCTCAAAGCAAAGCATGCATATAATGAGCCAATAAATAATAGACATCAGATGTGATACTGTCGCTGGAGAAACATATATCATGCGCTTTTCCCCATTTTTGCATTTAATACTATAGAATAGTTCTGCTGGTCCCTTCCTCTGGGCTGATCACAGATTAGTTATTAAATGAAAATGAACAAACAGTGCTTTTTAGTTTCGATCACCTAGAAGGTTCCTTCCTGAGAAGTCTTGACTTTTATTTTCACTTCAGTAACTCCTTCTGTGTATGGTCTATAGTGTATGCTACAGTACAATACAAATTCAATTCTGTGCCACCTAGAATATATACTTTCCCTTCAATTTTTTTGAATCACCCAGGTAATTTTGTTTCCAAGGGTGAAGTCAAGTGCAGTCAAACTTGCGTTAAAAAGTCCCAGCCTCTCTGAAAAGCTTTTTTTTATTATTTCTTTTTACCCTTGCAGGCTGTTGGAGGGCTCTGAAATGTTTTTGAAAGACTTGGGAAAGACTTGGAACTTGAAATCAAACCTGCAATTTTTTTTTTTTTAATTGGCCCTACTGTAATGGTTGGTGAATCGGGCAGCATCTCTGTGTTGTTAAGAGGGAAAGTTCTAAGCTTCATTTTGGAGGTGGTTTCATTTCAGTAGTGTTTCAGCTTCTACAGGGGTTACCCTTTTGATCTGTGTCTGAATTTAAGCTTGCATGATGGACCATTGTTAATAACTAGAGGGGAGGCAATCTCATATGGATAGGTCAGTATTTTTAGCTGTGGGCGGTTTCTTAATTTTGCTGCGTTTCAGAGGTGTGCTTGCTGTGGATTGACTTCTCCATCTGTGGCTCTGCTGGCTCCAAATGTCTGAAAAGAGTTTGGTTTGACTCTCTGAAAGGGGGCAACGCCTTTGCTGGCCTGGCCCTCTTTCTTAAGGTATAATATTTCACATAGGAGGTTTTTGTTGTGGCAAATTCTGTCACTTCTAAGTGATGCCAGAAATTATCTGGAAGTACAAAACTGCAGAAGGTGTTTTTATCTTGAGATGAAATCTGGGCTAACAATGCACTTTGTAACGATCACTCCTGAGATCCTTGGTCCAATGACCTGAGACTTACCTGAAATACTTGCTATTTCTGGTCTTGGCTTTGAGAAGGAGACTGCTTTATACCAGTTATGAGGCAAAGCTAATTTTGAGCATCTCACTTGGTTAAAATTACAAAAGCAAAGACATTGAAGAGGTACCAGCTCCGCTACAGTATTTATTTTCCCTGTTGCATCTGCTTGCACAGTGTAATGCCTGCTTCTGTGGTACTGTTTAGTGTAACTGCTTTCTTAATAGATCTTATGGTTAAAGAGATTCAGAGGAGTGACAGTGGTAAGTGCTCCTCAACTTCATGCAGTATTGTGAGCTGAGAAGGGCATACATTTCCCTACTAGAATTGCCATCCTTGCTGGAATAAAAGTCTTCAAGTATGAAGGAAAAAACTCAGCACTTCTATGATGAGGGTGTATTGCTTAATTTATGTAGCGATCTAAACCTCCAAGAAAAAGAGAAATAATCTTGGATACTCACAGAAGCACAGCAGGAGCGTAGCACACCTAGTCTGGCCCAGTCCCTACTCTTGGACTGTGTCCCCTCTCTGGCGAGCGACTGACCTACTTCCCCTGGATGCTGCCTTTCATATCAAGCATTAGGTGGATATTGATTTGTTTGCATTTGGTGGGGGTGTGTGTGTATAGAAAAACATCTCCAAATGACTTGGAGATGGAAAGAATTTAAAAAAAAAAAAGTTCTTAGGTAATCTGCAAACAGTAAAAAGGGCTAAAAGCACTGAAAAACCATTTCTTCTTCATAGTTTGCCAGCTCAAACAATGGCCATTAACAAGTTTCTGCAACCTGATATAATGTAGTAGTAAACAATGCCGTCCAGATTTCCCTGTGCTGGGGCTTATCATTTGTTTGGATACAGTTCACTTATTGTGTGCAGTTGTGTCTGGATAAATGATAAATAAGAATTTAAAGTTTGCATATTCATACAAGTGCTATCTAGTCTGCCTCCTCTGCAGGGTGCATAGGAAGTCAGTGTAATGAAAACATTTATGAATAAGCTGTGCTTTGAAACCAGAAATATTTCGGAGATGTGCATTTGTTTTCATACTAAAAGGCCATGTTGTTGGAGTAAACACTTAGAAAGGTTTATCAGCCTTTTGATTCCTTTAGTCCAGACCATTACATTAAAACCTATTTTTTAGAACAAATGTGAAAGAACATGGAAGTTACAGATATTAGCATTCCATTATCAATCTTATTGCAAATGTGTCCTTAACAGTTTACAAACAGAAAATTGGAGCCTCAGCTGGTGATCATCTGCATACCTCTACAGACTTCGGTTTGAATTGTACTGACATTTTCAATAGACCTAGTTTGAAGAAAAAAAAAATTAGTGGATTTTCTTCCTTACATCAAATATGACCTCTGTTGCTTTCAGACTACCATCTGGTTCAGAGAATTTTTTCTAGGTGCAGGAAGGAAAGCTTCAATGTTTATATAATGGAAATCCTCCACAGCAGTGCTATGGATGATACTGCTACTACTTCTAAAATAAATTTTCTTTGAAAGAAATCAGAACAAGTGGATTTACTGCTTGTATATCTCTGGGAAGAGGTGAAAACAAAAAATGTATTCTATGACTGATTTCATTAAATAGTTTTAAAATCTGTTTTAAAAAATCTATTTTTACATTGTTAAAACAATAAATAAAAACTAGAACATAAACAGCTTATTTCTCTACCCACTGTAGCTTAGAAATAGTGAACCTTGTCAAAACTGCTGGTTCATTATGATTATGTTATATATGGGCATGCATGCATGCGGTTTTTCCAAGTGTGAGAAATATGCTTCTGTTTCATGTTTGGTTTTTGTCAGCTATTTTTTCCCCATTTTAAGTACTCACTGGGAATATATTTCAAAGTCTCCAGCAGATAAGTTTCCTGAAAGGACTTTGCCTTGTGTAGTAGATGCTTCCACACATAGGCAATCACGGAACGAAAATATTTACATGTGATTTCTCCAGTTCTTTCACAATTAATCAATGCATTTTGCTTAGTATATGCTACGGGCTTAATCCTCAGACAGTACATGTTAGTGATTATAATTGAAGATTGCCACGAATGTTCTGAAAATTGAGAGAGCTTTTATCTTTTTAAGATAAAAATAAAAAAATCAACAACAATTATTAAAAGGCTCGTCTTTTTCACATTTAATAATGTATTTTTATTCTGTGTATGGAAGTACGGTTTCACAGTATGTGAAAGGAAAATAGGTATCTAATGCTTTTTGGAATTTGCCCCAAAACATGCATCTATTGTGAACTTGAGGGGGGAAATCAAGGTAAGCCTTTTAGCCCCTTATACTTCTATAATTTTAAAGGAGATTAATTCATGTATTTCCTATTGATGAACATGAAAATGTGTAAAGTGAGCAAAGTTCTAATTTACTGAAGAAGTGCAAAAAAAGACAAACAAGTGAGAGGAAGACAATTACTTGGGTAGTTTTGGTATGAACATGTAGTAAATATTTTGAGTGCTTTGTAAGGTAGCAGCAGCTTTAACCAGAAGGGCAGGTAAAACTACCACAGTATGATAAAAATTATAATCACCTGGTATTGTAACAACATGCAACACTCGCAGGTCCAGATGTAAAATACAAATGTGGGAAAGTCTTACTGCTGCCTGTCAAGCTTTCTAACTTGAATACGTGCATTCACAAGCAATCTTGAAACCCGGCAGTTCCAAAAAAATATGATTGGAGCAGCCATACAGCTGGACACGAGGTGGCTGGTTTTAGCCTGATGAGGATAATTAGTGTTGACAAGAGTATATGGTCATGAATAGAAACTAGAGCAGCCTTGAAGTAAATCTTTGGAGGCAAAACTCGGAACTCTGTGGAAGTTTGGAAGCGAAATTGGAGCCCAGGTTGGTATCTCTCTCTGCTTCTGGTGATCTGGATATAAGCACCCAGCCTTTTTTAGCAGAATTAAAAGTGAAAAGTATGATCAAAGCTAAGTGTGAGGGTTTCCTTGACCCACTGTGTAGTGTTTCTCTTCTGTCATATAATTATGCTCTGATTTTCATGATTCTGGTCATCTAACAATAGTGTAGATAATCGTGATTTAGGACTTTGAGCACCTTCATGAAGTGAAAGAACAAAAAGGGAGAAAATTAACAAAAACAGCACAGAAGAAAGAGATTAAAAATCAATGTTTTGTGCACTTGCATATAAGATAACATAAAAATAATGATAAAGTACTTCTTCAAGATATCCTATTTTGAATTAATTCCAAGGCCTTTGGGGAAAAAAAAAAGGAAACCAACTTAAAACAGGGAGATCTGAAAGCAGCAAGGTATAGAATTTATTAAATGAATATTCGGTCTCCTGCAGGGGGGATAATGTGTTTAGAGAAAGGAGATCTTGAGTAAGCAAGAAGCATTTAAAATGGTTTGGCTGGTGCAGGAAAGGCATGACAGAGACAATAACCGGAGTACTTGGCAGTGCTTTCCATAGTGCTCTAGAGCAGGTACAGGAAAGAGATCAGGAAATTGGTTTATGGATAAGGCTTGCAAGAAAGGCTTTGAGCTGCTTGGAGATTTTAATTGCACAACTATTGACTATGAGGGTAGCGTAAAACTTTGGAAGCGATACTTTTTCTGAAGCACGAAGGTGTCTTTTATATGCAATATGCTAGAGAGTGATACAATCTATTTTGGCCCTAACCTTAGTAAATGAGCCTACTGTGACAGACAGTGCTGAAGCTGTGGCTGTCTAGGGTTTCAGCTTAAGATGTCATTATATTCGACATTGTCATGCAAGCACATTTTTGAGGAACAGAACAAGAATGAATTTTGCCTTCAGGAGATCTGACTCTGAGTAAATGTGAAATGCCCTGGGAATTTTTCATTGGAATTCAGTAATGTGTTGGAAGTAAACAAAGAAATAAAGCTAGTTTTAAAAATAGAGTGATAGGTAGGTCTGAAAGAATGTTAATATAATTTTCTTTCAACAGTGAAAACACAGCAATATCTAATTAACAAAAATCTGAAATGGAGTAGTCAGAGTATACATAGCTAAAGATTTGATGGTGTGAAGCTTTTATTGTGTTTTTAACCCCCCCAACAAACAATCAACAACAGACAAAATAGGACATTAAAAAAAAATCAGTCTTGTAAGTAAGACAGTATACTAAAATGCAAAGGAAGTAGACAGTGTACAGATCAATGAGTATGTCTGTGTTGGATGATGATCTAAGCCTTAGCTAATATAACTCCTTTCCCACACCTGAAGAATCTGGATCATTGTTTATGGGACTGTAGGTTAATGTGAAGAAAAGGATATTTCTACCAGCATATCTACAGCAGATTGAAGTAATGCATGATTGACTATAATGTGAATTCGAAAACAAACATTTTAGAAAAGATAGATTTCTTTAAGCAGTCTTTGCTTGCTGCATTTTTATGAAGCAAGCACAGCAGAAATCTGTTTTGGATAGCCGAAGAGAAGTGAAAATGATTGGTTATATGAAAGCTGCATGTCCCAAAGCAGCTTTCCGAGTTCAGAAAATGCAGATCCTTATTTTCTTAACACACTTTGTGAAAATTGAGTAACGCTCTGAATCGGCTGATTCCAGGAATGCTCATGTAGCAAATCAGAGAGCTGGGTTGTCAAAATGTGCACAAACCGGCTTTTTTTACTTAAGAGTTCATGAAATTGAGCAATTTAGACTGATTGGCTTCAACCTTAATTGCTTTCCCTCTCTTTTTTTTTTCTGTTTTGTAATTATACTTGAAAACCGATTAGGTTTCCAGGGAGCTGATAGTGTGTAGCGTTATCTAGGAGATATAGAAAGCTGAAAATTGCTCTGTCGAACTGTTGTAGAATACTCAGCAATATATTTGTCTTCCTTTGGTCCCTTTTGAGCATTGGAGAGAAAGGAGGGAGGAAGGAAAGGAGGAATCAACTGACAGGGGATATTTAGAGGCAGTTGCAGATACAGTATATTGGTGAGCTGATTTTAAGGAGTTTCTGGGAGGGACAATGGGGATGATCAAAGTTACGGAATTGTTTCTGAACGAGGAATGATCAAATAGGTTAGGACTGTTGCTTGGACAAGAGAGAACCGAGGCAGAAGCCACTGAAGTTTATAAAAATCAGGGTTACCAGGGAGAAGATGGATTGTGGTTGCTTTTGCCTCTTCCAGTGTAAGAACTAGAGAGCATTAAATGGTCATACATTCAAAGCTGGAGAAGATGCTTCTGCATGCAACATGTACCGGAGCTGGGGAACCCCAGCCACAGGATGCTGGGGTGTCACTGCTACATGCTTGCCTCTTCTTCAGAAAATACTGTTTCCATGGTAGACAAACAAATTTTGAGGAGATGCTTTTTAGATATCAAAAATAATGACAATATTACTTACCACATATAGATCTCATAGCTTTTCCAAATATATTAAGGAATTTGCATGTGTGATTAACTACAAAGAATAATTCTGGAGAGAAGATGGATGTATTGGCCTGCAGAATTTTTGGAATTTCCAAAATGCTTGTCTTCATCAAAAAAAGGTGAAGAGCTAACCTATTTTTTTTTTTTCCTTTCCTTCCCCCTCCCCATCCCTGCCCTGAGGTTTAATGAGTCAAAGGAGCTGGTATTTTGGGGGAAGAAGGAAGGAAAAATTATTTCACTTGCAAATTCATAGGCCTATCCAAGCAAAAGTTTTCCTGACTGGCTGCTACATTTCCATAGTGGATTTTGGTTTTAGGTAGTCTTTTCTAAAGAGGAAATATCTCCTCAAAATGCCCCTGAGTGGCTTTGTGTGTGAAAAGACACCTTAGGATAAACATGATTATTGAAATGTTTTGGTCAGTCAAGGCCTGGTTTAGGACATTTTAAATAGATGGCATGGCAAATTGTCATCAGATTTGGAGAAGAGAATTGTCTCTCTCTCATCCATGGTAACATTTGTTGTGCAAAAAGTACGTAAGAATTACTGCAATATACGCAGCATTATTACCCCACTTTTTATAACAAGCCACATTGTAATCTGAATCCCAGTATGTGAACACCATGCATAATCCAGAACTGTTAGTTTTGCCAACTAGACTTTTGCTTGTTGTTGGAGAGGATTGTTCCTTGCTGGTATGATCTAAATCAACACCAGTGATGTTTGACTATGCTAAAATGCCTGGTAACAGTAAATATCAAGAAATATGCATTTTTTTGGGTGGTTGGAATGAGCTGATTCTTTAGGTGAATGGAAGATGAAATTGCAGCCACATTTGTAGCATTAAGGCTGGGAGCAGCAAACACAGGGAATATTAAATGGGGCTGCATTTATTCGCTAAGATTTTTTTTTTTTTTTTTTTTTGTGTTCAGTGATGACCTCTTAGATACCATGTAGGTAAACAAAAAAAAGAAAAATCCCTAACCTAAAAAAGCAAGGATAGTAGGATAAATCTTTGCTGATATAAACTGGCAGAGATCCACTTACACTGTTGGGGCTGACAGTTTGTATCAGCTCCATGTCAGCTCTTGTCATATCCAAGGCTTTAAAAGCAGGGTTGAGCCTGTTACGATTTTTCTTGTCTTGATACAGGAGCATGTAAATTTGGCTTTAAAAAGTAGGGCAATATCATTACTATTGTTTTTAAGTGTTAAAAATCAGCTTTTATATGTCAACTTGCTATAGAAAACTCCTTAGTTAACTATTCCTGGAAATAAGAGCTATCTAATGCAATTAACCTGATTGACGGAATCTTTGCGACTAATTAATAATTTTACTGGCATTATTAAAATTTCTGAGCAAACTTTTTGTTGTAGTGCATTTGTGCATTGTTCATTTATTGATCTCATTGAGGAGTCTAGTAGATCTTGTCGCGAATGAGTGATTTAGGTCGCTTAAAGAATCACCATCAAAGGTATTAGCAAAAGTGGTTTTAATATGATGTTGTAAAAGTGCAACTTAACAAAGTTCGATGGCAAGGTTCACTCTATTAATTACTGCATGGAAAAAATATACAAAGGAAAACTGAGTTACACTTGAGTTGGAATGATTCACAGAGAGACCGAGGACGCAAAAGGATAAGGAGGAACCTCCCGTTGAGTCACAAGGTTCAGAGTGGACCCCCTTGCTTTCTAAACTCCTCAGAGTCTAGCTGCAGCTAGGTCCAAACCTAGTCTCAGACTTGGTCAACGGTTTATGTCTAAGGGATTATACATGCAAAATTTATGTAATGTTTCATTAACATCAATTCAGCATGCAATCAAAATTACCAAGACAAAATCAAAGTTATCATACTACAAGGTTATGCGCGATATCGGTTGCTTGCCAAAGATTTGCCGTTGGTAAAATGTCTCTCTGCCTTGAGGAGCAACCTTGAGAGATGTCCCAGCTCTAGGGGAGATCACCGCCATGCAGCCACGCTGCCTAGCAGGGAGAGCTCAAAGGCGGCTCAATTAGGCTGTCATATTTATAGGAAAAGGTGGTTGGCTTGTAGTCAAATTACATGTGATGGAAAAGGTATGCATGAGACTCCTTGTACCCACAACTTTGTTCCTTGATAAATGAGTCTTGGAAAAGCCACCCGCTATTCATGTGTTAATCGCATGATCGGTGTTCCATGCATTGATGCGCACCATGTCACTCTGCTCCTTTGTGGGTTTTCAGAGAACAAATTGGAACTAGAGGAGTTCTTGGCCTGGCTACAGCTCAGGCCTTTACCTCCTTTGGAGCCTGTATCCAGCTACTACTAGTCTGGTTAAGGGGTTGAGTGCATCCATCACAGATCTCCAACACATGGGCTCTGTCACGGTAAATCAAATGATTCGTTTCCTGTGTGTGGATGAGTGGGTGATTTGAAGTTGGACCTCCTAGGGAATGAAGCAGGGTGCAGGAGAAGTGACAGAAGAGCTAGCTCTGCCTGTATAGGCTGAAGACCCTCAGAGGGACTTTCAGAATGAACTTTCAAATTGCACTTCGGCTTCCCTTGGACTTGTCCACTTTAAACACTTCAAAGCATCTTTCTTCTGGGGTCAGTGGTTTGGCTTGCAAAAGATGCAATAAGTGGCTAATTAGAAGGGTCCTATGTCTACCTCATGTACAATTGCCTGATTGCCACAAATTTTACACTTTGCTTGTGATTTCAGAGATTCACTTAGTGAGATAAATGGAGGCAGGGATCACAGATATGCAAGTCTGGATTTAATTATACAAGCATAAATTTTAAAAGCCTCTTGCTCAGTCTCTTGATTGTTTCTTGCATAGGCAGTGCTTCATAATCAAGAACTTGTTTTTATGAAAGGCTTGGTAGAAAATCGGTAAAGGAACTGTTTCTGTATACCTCAGTCTTCATCTGTATGGTTTTCTGCCTGGAAGTAGGCCTGCCATGTTTTGAAATCTTCTTCTCCTTTCCTCTCCCCACAGTTGCATTTTAGAGCAATTTCCTCTCGTATCTTTATTAAAGCACCCAAGCAATGGAAGAGGCTTTGTTCATACATCTTTTTCAAGTGAAATGTATTTAACTACTGACACTTTAAATTAAGGATAAAGCCAAGCAGAGTCAGAAATTAAGATCTGATTGGAAATCTTGGAGTCTACAAAACCAGGTTAAATGAAAGTTGAAGAGGTTCTGATCTTACATTATTTTATAATGGCTTAGATTAGTTTCCTCAACTCAACAGCTTTATCCTCAACTCAACAGTTTTAATTACATAGGAAGGAATACCCAGTTATACCCAAGAAGGTAATTGTTAATGTAGCAAGCCAATTAACTGCAAACTTTTGGAACAATGAACTGTTAAATAAAGAATGTGATAAAAGTGGGCTGTTACAGAGCTGGGCTTTCATTCCCAGATTAACCCACTGACATTGAAAAGATTTCATTGAATGAAGATTGAAAAGTTTTCCAGATGTTCAGCTAAAATACTGCAGTAGTATAGAAAAGCTTCAACACGTGTTTATAGACCCCAGGTTTGACGTTAACTTCTGTGTTGACAATGTTTGCTAGCTTTCTGTCCTTCTGTATATTCATGATTTGTAGAAGAGGAAAAAGGAAATAAAGAAGTCACAGAATAGCTTTGAAGACCAAGTGACAAATATTTAGTATATGTATGTGCACAGTTAAAGGACACGTAAGTGATAAATACATTAAATACACGTTTCATTACCCCTCAGTCACAGTATGTAGCTCATTGCCCGTCCTTTAAAGCCACTTGTTGCCTGCCAGTAGGAGCTCAAATGTGGCCCTGAGTTAACGACCATTGTCCTTTGGCACAGTCAATGATTGCTGCCTTGAAAACTGTAGAGTTGCTGGGTTCAGTCCTCGTGACGAGGACAGTCTAGGTGTTCGTTTATTCCTTTTCTTCTTGAAGATCCCTGGTTCCTTGCCCATCAAGCTGAGCAAGACTTTTTTGCATTGTCTAATGATGATCTGCTGAAGAAATCCCTTGAATGTCTGGATTTCGAGCCTGCTGCTCATCTCTGCGTTCATTTTTCCATTCCTTTTAAACAAAGCAGGAAGGCTGTTTAAGAAACACAAAAAATTAGAGCAAATAGGAAAGCAGAGAACCTTTGGTGAGGCTTCTGATTACATTTCCCCATGCACATTAATGCAGTGTGATAGCACAAACTGTTGAAACCAGTCTTTTTCCTATAGGGCTCAAAATAGAAACCAGTTAACTGTAAATGTACAGATGTCTAACATATTATATATTTTTCCTTGCTATAAAGAAGAGTTTTTTAATAAAGATCAACACGGCTTCTGGCAGGTTGTAGAAAGTTTGTGAATGCTAGATAAATATTTGTTCCTTTTTCTGAGCATTTCACAGGCTTCTGGCTCTGAACAGTATTTACAACCTTCATTTAATTTCAGCCTGAGTGATGTTTAAAACAAAAAAAAAGCGAACACTATTGTGGTGATGATAATGTGCTCAGGACTTTTATAGGAAAAATGTCAGGTCTACACTATGATATAATATGCCAATTCCAGGAACTTCAGTGTTATCTTAATAACAAATGAGACGTAATGAGATTAATGGTGGTTTGTTCACTAGTTTTTTGAACTCATGAGAGTAATTGCCATCTAAACTGTGCAGCTATTTTGATTCTGATGAAGAGGTGAAGCAGGAAAAATTCTTCCTTTAGAATAAGAGGTCCAAGAGGATTATTCTTCTAATCTCCTCATCTCCTCACCTGTTTTTATCATCTCTCCTTCAGGCAGCCAGTTGATTCGTTTAAAATGAAGACCACTATTTTTCTATGCTGCTTCCAAAGTACTGTTTGACTTCTTTTCTGATATTGTAGGGAGGCCTTAGGAGAACATAGTTCAAGGAAATAGCTATCGGGTGTGCCTTGCACAGGAGTCTCTGTAGAAACTGATAGATCTTGTGGTCCCACAGAGAGATGCCAATACTGTTTACATGACAGGAGACTGCAAGAAGCCAGACCAGCCTTCAGCGATTGACTTGTGTCCTTGACTCACTGTGCTCTAGAAATGCGAATCTAAGAGTGTGGTTGGCTTCTTCTCTCAATACACATCTCACTCAGTTATTTGAGATGGGGGGAGGCTTGAACTGAGTTCATCCACATTTTCTAAGCTCACTTAGACCTTGATTAATATTCCAGTGTCCTAAACACCAGCAGTTCCTTGTATAATGCAACAGCTGTCCCTTGTAGCCCCTGTACCAGTGTTGTGTGTTGAGACAGCTGGTCTTATACCCTATAAACCCAATGCCAAGCACTGAACAGTTGTGCAGACTAAAGCAGCCCTAACAACCATCTCCTTGAGGAGCCTCTTGTCTATTTAGACTGATGGTAGTTGTTGGAGCAGTTCAGCAGTGGAGAAAATAAATGAGAGGAAATGAAAAAAGGAGGAGGTTTCTGCAGAGGACAGAAGTTGCAAAGAATGTGACAGGAAAAAAAAATAATGAGAAAATGAACAGTGGGGAAAGTGACTGAAAGACCAGGAACCAATTCAGAGTCGTCTGCTCCTGTCTCCCCATGGTGGAGTAGAAAGATACATATGTGTAAGTAGATACAAGTGTGTGTGTATACTAATAATTAAGAGGCTATATTGAAAAGAAAAGGCAAATATGAAAAGCAGAATTAGAAAGGAAAATGTACTGGACAAATGAAAGAAGGTTCTTTTAAGATAAAAATAATGCATATTAAAATTATTAAATATAAAAATTAGACTGTCGGACTCTACTTACTAAGAATGACTTAGAGAAGCAGACAGTACAAAAGGGTGAAAAGGAGGAGTGAATGAAGATACAAGAAAAAAAAACGTAGGTTACATGGTCCATTAAAAAGATACTATAAAAAGTTTTCACAGATATTGAGATTTGAAATGGAATTAAACTGCACTAAATTGCTTTGGTTTTAATGAGGAAAATTAAACAGATTTTTAAAAATATGAATATAGATTCACATTGTACCTGTGCTCTTTGTAATCATCTTCCTAATGTAGCCTTTCCTCATTTACCTAGTGATGAAATGGAAGTTTTTCTGACCTCTTTCTTTCTCTGAGGTATGCCCAGTGCACAAAAGTTGGAATTAATTTAATGCAGGAAATTCAACTAGATGGCAGCTAGTCAGAATGCTCAGAAAGTAGATATAAAGTAAGTAAAACTTTTTTTTAGAAAATATCCTAGTTTCTTGTACTAGGCACGTTTTTTTAAGTGCCACATCTTTTAAGCAGCGATTGCAATGTTTGAGATGATCTTGAATTCACTGGAGTACTACACATTTGACAACCATCAACAGGACTATATTTAGAGGGCCAGTACTTCATATAGTTGTTTAGCAGGCAAGGTACCAGTGAAGGCAGTGTTTCTCAGAGACCCTTTACTCAGTAAGTAAATGCCTGAAACCCTAACCTGCCACCAGTTCTGCATGTAATGAAAATCCTAATCATTCTTCTAGATGATTATATTCTCCTTTCGTATAGAAATGAAAGGTCTTACAGAAAATAGTAAGCACAGTAAGCATCTTGTAGGGGCAGATATCTTACATAGGTAAAATACAAAGTACATAAACCTGTATATACACAGTACGTAGCCAACTGTTTTTGCATAGTTTAAGTAACTGAATTGAGAGCCAGGCTAGAAAGGAAGATACTGGAAGCTAATTCTGCTCATCTGCAATAACTCTGAGCAAGCTGCACTTGGAATTCTGCTGCGATCCCTGATGTCAAGAAACAAAATCAATATTACGCCTTCAGGTTGTTTTTCTTTTCTTGGTTTGTTATTTAATCATGGAAGAATTTTACATAATATTCTCAGTTGTCTATAATTTGATCATTTTACATTTGGAGCCCCCACTCAAATGCTGTGTTTTCCTTTAAAATGAGTACTTAATTGGGAGCTGTGTTGTCCTTGGAGCTCCTCCCTCCTGGTTAGGTCTGGATGAAACCTGATTCTCTAAAGCCTTCTGATTACTATTTGTTCCCATAATCCATTTTGATGATGTCTTTGCAGTTCTGTCACTTTTTGAGTCTGTCACTTAGCCACCACTTCTCAGAGTTTTGTTGCTGAATCATACTTTGAGAGAGGATAAGCTTTGTGGATTTTTTTTTGTTCATTTGTTTGTTTGTTTGAATAGCTGAGAAGGACCTGGTAGGGATCTGTTGTTATTAAATGTGGTTTGAGTCCGAGTGCTGCTGATATCTCTCTCCCTCAAGCTATGAAGAAACCTCTCTCCCTCAAGCTATGAAGAGTTTTCCCCCAAAGGTCAGGTTCTGTGTAAGCCAGACTTCAAATCAATTGGGAAAGAGCTGCTTTAAGACTTCTTTGTATACATGACTCTGCTGAATTTTTGGACTCCTTAGATATGATCTAAAACTACATGTACAGAGAGTTCATACACAAGTATATATCTGCAGCTGCAGTGTTTACTTTATGTAGTATTTCCTTTTTATGACTTTTCTAAGCTAAATTACTTACCATAACTGACATAAATTAAATGCACAAAAGCTGCAGTTTGGTTTTCACTCCAGCAATTCAGTTTTAGAGTTTATATTCATATGAGCAGGAAGCAGTCGCTCATCTGATGATCTGTCTCACAGCCTAAATCAGAGTCTGAAAGTATTTAGTGTCTGAAGAAATGATCTCTGCAATCTCTTCGTACTGATTTCTTTTGACTGGATCGGTTTACAATGTAAAAGGGAAGACTGTGTGACCATATTTCTACTCTTAAGTCATGTGAGAGTATCAAAAAATGATGATGTGGCGGAAGAATAAAGGCAATTATAACTTTAGGAATAAATGCTCTGTTCTTTAGTTAGTAAGACTTTTGAGGCATCATGGACAATTTTTTTGGTTTGGTGTTCGGTTCATCTTGGCTGGCTGCCAGATGCCCACCCAGCTGCTCTCTCTCTCTGCCTCCTCAACAGGATAGAGGCAGAAAATAAGATGGAAAAGCTCATGGGTCAAGATAAGGACTGGGAGATCATTTATCAATTACCGTCATGGGCAAAAGAGACTCCACTTGAGGAAGATTAATTTAATTTGTTGCTAATTAAAAATAGAGTAGGATGTTGAGAAACAAAGACAAAACACCTCCCCCCCTACCTGCCCTTCTTTCTAGGCTCAGCTTTACTCCTTCTTTCCTGTTGCCTCTGCCTCCTCTCCCCCATTCCACCCTTTGGTCAGCTCATAACAGTTTCTCTCTGCTGCTCCTTCCTCCCCTCTCTGCCACTCCTTCGCCCTCACACTTTTCACCTGCTCCTTGTGGTGTCTTTTCAGGTATGTTCAAAAGCTGAAGTAGTATTGGATGCATCCTTGTGCAGCAGCAGAGGTGAGTGGGACAGAGCCATCTCCAGGCACTGAAGGTCATTAGTGACTTGTTCAAAAGTTGGTAACTCACCTTCTCTAGAAATCAATGGCTGTTTTTTCTAATTAATGCAGTGGAGGCAACAAGCTGTTTATAAAAGCTTTTGGAAGGCATATTCTTAAGTAATATTTAGGTCCTGAGTGTTTAAAATTATGTCATTAGAGTACATTTTATAGTCTCTGTGTGTCTGTGTCTCTACATGGTTTGTACTCCAAGCACATACAAACATTCCAGCCATCATTGTACTCCAATTAGAGAAAGTGTTTTTGGAAAGGCCGTGATGTTGTCTTTCATATGGTTCTTCTTTTCCTGATGCTCGTTCATTCTTCGTAGTATTTTAATTCCTTTCTGTAAAAGAGAGTGCAAAAATCTTACGTTTTTGAAGTACTACTCTTCAGGAATGTTTTCTTTGCACAATGTCTTGTCACCTATATGTGTTATAAATTCAGGCTGATTGCAATGAAAAGGTGGAAAAATTCATGTCATTAGCTTTTGAATTTTTTGGCAAACTCCTACTAGAGTGGGTAAGGATTTTATCCAGAGTACAGGAATTACTGTAAATTATCAATGCAGTTTTGCTGTGATAAACCAAGCACTTCTGAGCATGAAAATATTACTATTAATGTTTGTAATAGTATACTAATAACGTACTATTAGAGAGGAAAGTGTTTACAGGTTTTTGGATTACTTTTCTGTGGAAGAAAGTTTGTTTTCTGGAAACTGGTCGGTTTGGAGTGAAAGACCATGCTTGCTTTGATGCCACCTTCCTTTTCATTATAATCCTGCAATACTGCTTTGGCTGTGGGAGCCATAGACATTCCTACAGACCCTCTACAGACCTTTTATGTCTTTATCTTTCACCACTCACACATGAAACACCAGGACATATTCATTCTTTTGTATCTCTGCTTTAATTTTAATTGGGTGGAGTACTGGGCAAGGAGAAAGAAGAAAATTGCTAACTGAGATGTATAGAAGCCTACTGGAAACAAGTAACTTTGGACATATTATCGTGGTATGTAGTATACTGGGGCATTATTTTTGCTGGCTCCTAAAATTTTGAAGCTGACTTAGCTCTAATAATCTGGGAAAAAGGATTTAAGATAGGATATAAACAATCTTGGATGATCAATGTTGAGAAACACCAAACAATCGTATTTTGTAACCTCTATTCTGAGCATTTGATACCCATACGTACTGTCTGTCAGATGAAACAACGGGTATCAGCTAAAAATTTCCCCTGTCTCCCCTTTCACTGACTTACTGTAGCACCTCCTGGGAACCCCTGATCACTGTTCACTGCAGCAGATAGAAGTGGCTTTACAGCCTGAAGAATTAAGATCGAGAGAAAATCCTGTAACTGTAAAACCCAAAACATGCTGTAACAACATGTCCAAGTGTGAAAAGATTTTGGTTTACAGTGTTTTGTTATAAATAGCAACAATGACAACAACAACCATAAGAAAAGAGCAGTGTTAGCAGGAAAAGTGTGTGGGGTGGGAAGGTCTAGAAATGGAAACCCAGTAATTTTTGGAACGTGCTTTTGATTAAAAATCTTCAACTACCTTAATAAAGTTATTTATGTGATGAGTGTCTTGGTACTAGGTTATACTTCCAGTTCAGGGAAGCTCATGCCCTAATACCCCTCTTTTTAGAAGACAAAGATTGTTTGTGCTTTAACATGCTGCCTGTATGCTAGAAGGTGGAGTTTCTGATCTCTCTTAAGAATTCATGACTGAATTATCCAGTCATATCCCTGACCCTTGTCCAAAACTATCTGATAACCATTGACCCCATATTCATGGCCAAGCATGTCAAATCGTGCAGCCGGAATCAGACCCTGAACCAGATGACTCTCATTTCCCTGCCTGAGACTGCAGTGTGATGCAGTATTGTCCCAGAACAGCAATGCAGGATCTGTTGCTCGTTGAAAGGGAAAACTATTCAAGAGCTGATGACCAGAGTGAGCCCCAGTGAAGATGTCCACAAACAGCAAGGCAAGTGGAATTCAGTCCTCAAAGACCCTGAGCTCCTGTGTTTGTATTTTATAAGTGTGGTATTTTAGGATTTCATGGCTTCCCGCTGCAGTTAATTTCCCAGTCCCCAGACAGTGCTTTCTCTGTGTGAAAGACAGCCATTGCACATACTTATTCATGTGAGGACAGTTTTATAGAATATCTGACTGTGGGCTAGAACACCAGCTGTTGGGCTCCACTGAGGTGTGCAGCACTCATCTGTACTTAGTTTGATTACTTTTGCATTACTTTAGATTCGTTAACTCTTCAGAAGCCCTGCCCTATTGTCTAAATGACACTCAAGTCGCCTCCATCCTTTTCTAGTTTTCAGTCCTTGCTATATATGTTGCCTTCGTAAGGCGTGGCGACCTGGTTCAGGAACGGCACGGCAACCAACCCCAGGCCGCTCGGGCCATCAGCTCACAGACACCAATGTGGTGGATGGCAAATGGCGTTTATTGGTATGTAACACAGCATTATATACCTTGGGTTTATGACGTCACTTCCGTCTGCTTACATCACAAACTAAACGCTATAGGCTATCAGGGGAGGGGCCCTATCTTTCCGTACAGCGCGATATCTTCCGGCCGCCAGATCCTAACTACCTACATATATACTTTATGGCAAACGATCTTTTCTTGCTCAGGCTGTCAGTGGGTTTGGCTGCTGTCTTCAAGAATACTGTAAAATTAATGCAATGAAGCCTGATTTATGATAAGAAAATGCCTTTTAATTTCTATTGCTATAACAGAAGGAAGGCAGAAACTGATTAGAAGGCAGAAATGATGGCGTGCAATGTATTTGGGTTTCTTTAGTAGCTATGTGGTGATGGATGAACAGAAATCTACAAGCAGGGCTTTGAATAAGGCAATAGCTTGCTTCTAATGGACTGTTGTGTTTGTGTGATATATCGTATACAGGTGCAGATATATACGGTGCCTATTGCCTAGATCCTGTAACCTTGGAAATGGAGGCACTTTCTTTGCAGTGTTTGAATTAAAGATGATCAGCATGTTACTATAGATGGTTGTTCTCATTGCTGGGCTATAGTTGACTTTTAAGAGTAAGCTATTCCTTGCAAGAACCTAAGGTCAGAAGTAAGTTCAACAACCATCAAAATAAGACTCTGTTGCCCGAAAGCATTTGACTGTCTCACATTTGTCAATGGTGAGCACAGAGGTGCTATTGTATTTCAGTAGCTGTTTGCATCTGTTTCATAATAGTGAGAGACTTACTGCAAAGGAGTCAATACTACTCTGAAGCCATAGTATATTCCTGCACCTTGCAGCATGTTTCCTGTTGTGGCTCACATTGGTATTATCATTTTGGCTAAGAAAGTATGCTCTAATTAAATAATAGTAGGATCTTGCTATGTTTTCCCATCATACTGCTGAATCCCAGTACTTCGGATGTATCAACACTTAGCTATGTTGCGAACTGAAGGACTGTATTTGATGATCTCTGAAATTTCTTTGCTTCAATGATTATTGTGTCATATCTTACATGTCCAGTATGTGCATGACATTTACTTATTAAATGTATTTGGGAAAGAATTCTTACTGTAGAGCACAGAAGCACCCTGGCAATACTAAACTATGCTTTGACTTTCCTCTTTTTGAGTGAGAGAGGAGGGTACCTATGGGCCTCTGTGGGGAAGCTCTAGATACCAGATGCCGGCAGTGACTTGTTGGCTTTTGACCAACAGTCCTTAATTGTACAATGGAGAAGGACATTGGGAAAGAAGGGAAGCTCTGTCTGGGATATTGGGTGCTCCCTTTAATAGGCTTGGGTAAATGAAACCAAGTTTAGGAACACAGAAAAACTCCTGGGAGCTTATTTGCTTTGATTGCTAAACCTTTTGAAGTGTGCTTATTGCTGTAAGGAAGGAAATCTGGAAAAGGTCAAGTATGAATTAGGTGAGAAATACAAAAAGGAATTGCTTGAGATGGTCATTAAATAAGACAAAAATGAGACTCAGGAGTAAATGGAACAGTATCACTGTAAAGGTGAAATGCCTCAGCAGAAATCAGTAAAGACAGTGAAATTGGAACAAGTCTATCCAAGATGCATTGATTTTGTAGATGTCCAATTCCAATCTGGTGAAATTGATATTTTGCAAGAGCCTCATATCCCAGTCTACATGCTTGTTTGTGAAGACCTTGTAAAGACTAAAGGTCAGTCTATCTGTCTCTGTCTACTGTACTTACGTATTTCTAACACAACCATTACTGTCGCGTCTAAGCGGTAGGAAAGATGATCAATATTATCGTCTCTGGTATTGGGGAGTTTCTAAAGCCCTGCTACATTAGACTCTGTTGAGTGACTGGTACAAAGACAGCCCCAGCTCCTGAGAACTCACGATCTGGTGTTTTGGGCAAGGGGATAGCAATGGGTGAATAATCTGATGAGCAGAAAACAAAGGTATGTTAGTGGCACTTCCTTGCAGTTGGAAGAGTATTCAATGTAGCCATGGGTGGCTGGAGACTAGGTCTCTGAAGTATCAAGGTGTTTGTCTGAGAAGAGACCTCTTTATTCTTCATGTAGTGGCATTGAGGAGTATTGGAGAAATGCTCTGAGACCTCTCTGATGCTCTGCTGCTTTGCTGCCTGCTTTGAATGTGGGGAGACTCAGAGTCCTGCTGATCCTGTGTGATTATTCACACTCTGAATTAATCCAAACACAAATTGCAGGTGTATTTCTTGGACTTTCATTTTATTTGTCCTCTTTTTTTTTAATAAAATAAAAGGACACTAATGTGAAGCAGATAATTGCTCTGAAGTGGGCTCTGGGACTGGGAATGATCGCAGAGATAAAAACAGATCAGATTAATACAAACAAAAACTGCTGAGCACGTTACTTAGGTCTTTGCAATATTTGCCTTTTAAAATGTATTTTTGTGTGGGTAATGTTAGTATCAATATTAATATCTGCTGAGATGAACAAAACTAACAATGTAATAGAAAAAATAAATGTTAGCCTGCACAATAAAATTTTCAGTGGGGAGTGTCAGAAAGCTGATGAAAATCTGCAAGGACTGATTGCATCTCTGAATTTTAGACTGGTGTCACCGTTCTACTCAATCTGTCATTGTTACTTGCTTTCTTTCCCCTTATTTTATCTGTGTCTACACAGTGGCAGCTGAATGTCCTGCAGAGAAGAACATCTTTAGTTTGTGTCTGCATGAATGTGTATAGCTGGTTTCAGTACTTAATTGTCTGATATCTTTAACAGAAAATACAGTAACTATTTTTAAAATGTGCCTTTTTTGCTCTAATTGGAAATAAAATATTTTGGATATATCAACTGTACAACTGTCTTGATATTTGCAAATGCTTTAAAATAGAAGCAACCTTAAGAAGTTATTCACAGCGGAAGTCAGGGATCATCCTTTTTTTTTTTCCCCCTGTTTGTTTTGGTTTCTTTTTACACAGGAGATTTATGTTTATACACACTCAGCAGTCTGGAGATGAAAGAAAATGCTATATAGCTCTATGGTCAGAGCCAAATGCAAACGCTCTATGCTCTGTCTCAGCGTAGGTCTCCAGTGAAAGCCTAGAGCTAAGCCACCTGGGCAACCATTAGCAGTGAAGCTGAATATGGGCAGTACCTGCCCGTTTGGGATTGTGGATATTGGTTCTGGCGACAAGTCCACCATTGACAGCTGGTATCACACTAGCTCAGATGTGCTTGAACATGCTGCTGTCACACTGAATTACAGCGCAGATCTGCTCTGACAAGACAACACCTCATCCTTAGTGCCCGCAAGAGGTTTAGCCGAAGCATCTCCTCGCGGTCTTGAGCTCTGGGCGATTGCTCGGTGTCTGACAGCTCCAAGTCCCTGCAAGGTACGGCATGTCCTCAGATTGGCACACCGCTCGTAGCCATGCCTTCCCCTGCCAAGTCGCAGGAGGAAATTTTACAACTCTTTTCCCAATTGTTGTGACAGGGAAATCCACTGTCCTGCAGGGACTGGAAGCTGCATGTGGTCCCTGATGCCATTCTGGGAGCCTTAAAGCAGGGCCTTTGCCTGCAACATTTACAAAGTAAAATTGTGAAATAAATGGTTGAGGGAGTGTTTTCTCCAGTGACAAAAACTTGGGATCTCAGTAGGAGCTTTTTATTCTGTGAAACACGGGGCCAGATGCAGCAGCTGGTGTAAATCAGCGCTGCTCCTTTGAAGAAATTAAGGAGATGCTGCTTTATATTGGCAGCTGCATCTTGTCCTGAGTTTTCAAATTAGGATATTATGCATAAACACAATGAGTTGTTCTCCTTGATGGTGTGGGAAGTACACATTTTGACCCTATTGACCTGCAATCTGTTAGCAGTTTTCAGCAATTACACACTTCATATAAATGATAAATTACTAATATTACAGAATGCATTCATTTT
>NW_009199846.1:0-33209 GCF_000690835.1 Fulmarus glacialis | reverse complement strand
CTCTTAGTAGTTATTTTCTTGCAGTAAAACTATATCCTGATTTTTGGGAAATGAATAAAAACTTCAAAGAAAAATGAGCAAAGATCACAGAAATGGCCTGGTACAGCTGTCAGCCTCCGTGCATTGCACTCATGTCCAGTAATAGCCTAATAAACACACCAGGGTGACTCCATCTTTCATCAATTATCTCAGGCTGAAAGGAGAGGATATCCTACCTTGTGCAGACATCTCGTGAGGGTAATTACTTTTTCTGCAAATTCCCCTAGCCAGAATTGTGGTTTGTGGAAGGAAATCCCCCTGCATTTTCCATTCTTCAGACTCTTCGTTGTGCTTTGCATTTAGGCTGCTGTTCTTTTTTGTTGCCTTAAATGTTGGCCCCAGCAACGCGGCCAAATCCTGCCCGGCTCTTGGCCTTTTCACGCAGCTTGCTTTAGGCAGACCGCTGCCTACCTGTCCTTCCCACCACCTGCCACCTCCCTGCCTTTGGTGGGGCATTTCTGCTCATCAGCCATTGACTCTGGTAATTGCTCCTGGCTGTGAGAATTGCTTAGGCTTCCCCTTCGTGAAATATCATGGCGACACGAGAACCTTGTGTGAGCACTGAATCCAGCCCTGGGGCTTCCCGAAATGGCTGCTACTGCAGGCCTGCCTTTCCTGATTCACTCCCTGGGGCAGCATCACGAGACGAGGCAGCAGGTTCATTGCAGTATACTCCAAATGCTGTTTTATGTTTTGTTGTTTGCAGTGCTGTAGTTTGCTTCTTTACTGCCAGTTTCATCACCTTCTATAAAGCTTAATTTAATTTTTCTTTAATTACCTGTGGTTTAGCGTATAAATCTCAGGCGGAAGCTGTACGCAGCATACGTAAGGCTATGGACGTCACAAAACATTGCTTCTCTCTATTTTCATGTCTCTTTCTGGGGTCAAACCTTTGCTGCTGTTGTAAAGATGTTCAGGAACGGGAGGAAGGCTTCATGCTCATAAAACTTCTTTTTTAGACAATTCTCTGGAAGGAACAGCATGGAGAGAACTGCACATGTTTACTCCAAGTTCTCCAACCACTTTCTACCAGAGCATGTGTTACTTTGCATTACTTTGGTGTTTTGTCAAATTACATGAAGAGAAGAAATCTCTGATCTACTTAACATATGAGGTATTATCTGAATACTGTCAGGACCACAAAGGTTTCCATTTAGAGATATCTCTTTAAATAAACCACATATCGTACTCTGGGAGTGAGCCAAAGCAGAAATGGTTTTTACGTGAGTTTTAAGCTAGGTTCTGCATTATAAGCAGTTGCACTGAGCTCTGCGTCTTTGCCCACCTTCCTGGCTCCTGAGAAGTCCTGGGACTTATGGAGATTATGGCTTGCTTTCATAGCTTGCAAGGTGCTCTTCTCGCCTCCCCCTATGCCAACTGGGTGTGGGAAGCTCTCACGTTCATTTTAGACTTTCAATGTGAATCTTTAATGTCTTAGTGTATGTTAATTTAAGTGTTTTTCCCTTCAAATATGATGCAGTTCTACTTTTCAAATAGATTTCTATTTGGGAAGTGTATGTTATACATAGAACTGAACACTGAGGAGTATTGATGATAAGTGGAGTTGGCATCAGCTGATACTATGTAGACCATTGTTTACAACTATATTATTCTCTATGTTACGCTTGTTATGCTTTTATGTGGTTTTGCTTTTTTTTTTTCCCTTGCCTTCCTGTCCAGGTTGTACTCTATATTTTGCCTCACCCAGTATCTGCTCCATTTTCCTTCTGTGACCTCTTGTAGGCAGAATAGAAAGCCATTAATATTTACCTGTTGACTGAAGCTTTTAAAGCCACGATGTTCGTAGGAATTCAGAAATGAGCAATATCAATTTCCCAGCTGTTATTGAATCTGCATTTACAAAAAACAAATACACTTGACCTTTTCATGAGATTTCTAAATTATTTTTGTTGAATGCCTCTGTGCAATTCTGTTTATTAGAGGACTGTACAAAAAGCTTGTACAGAGGTTATGAAGCTACTCCTTGGTCTTCTGAGGTTTTAGACCCAAATAGCTTCTACAAGTTAGAGTGGAATAGGGCTATTTTTCTTCCTCCTCTTTCTGCATATTAGTCTTTCTTGGTTGGTGACTACAGAGAGAGCAAGAGCTCTCTGCCGGTGCTCTTCTCTCTGGCTCGTGCAGCTGGACACTTAATTTTGCTGGGGGCTGTGCCTGCAAGGCCAGTCTTCTTGGGAGAAGTGATGCGATTTCAGTAAAGAAACATGTCTTGAAGTAGTACGTGAGGATTGAAATGTATATTAGAATATCCTGACTTATACTGCTAACTCCTTAAATTACTTAGAGAAGGAATTTTGAAATATGATTTACCCTTTCTACTTGTAATCTGGTTTGTGCTTGACATCTATCTGCCTTTAGCTGATGAGAGCAACCAGGCCATTTTGGCTCCATTTTCAGACAGTTTCTGGGCAGGTTTCACTGTCACTTTTTCACATACTAGCGAGTTGCCGCAGCAGCAGAGCGGCAAACCCAGGGCAGTTTTTGCTAACTTTAAAATGTGCTTTCCCTTGTAATTACTTCTTAAAAATTTGTAAGCATCTTGTACTGGCTCTGACATCGCTCTTTTACTTTTTCACAAGACGTTTAATTGGGGCTAAGTTTTGCTTGGTGGTGTCTCTTTAAACACCACACTATGCCTAAGGAAAAGATGGGAAGACAGATGTTTTACTAACCTCCACTGATTGCTTTCTGATTGCCAGTTTAGTTGTCTTTCTTCAGCCATCTAAAATGGCCATATGGGAAATCAACAGTGATGATCTTTATTAAAGTACCAGAAGCAAGGTGCTTCACCTACACGTATTTTCAGGGGAGGGAGAGGAATCTGAACCCAATTAGAAAATTTATGAAACTGCCAGAGCACGCTATTCATTTAAAATTGCTGAGGGCTGCAAAATGAACAGAAACTTGACAAAATATTCACACTGTTGCAGGTCCTATATGTTAAATTAACCTCAGAAATGGAGAGGTCCACAAACTTGCTATATTTTGTTTTTGTGTAAAAAACGACAGTTGTATGTTATTGCATGTGAAATGACAGACTAATTAGTGAGAAAGGCCTTGGAAAGTTCAATTATAAAGAAGTTATCAGAATTCGCTCTCACTGAGTGACTGGGTAAATCAGGATCTCATTTAGTATCTCTGATGCTTCTTGTTATGTTAGGAATTAGTCGTTTTTGTTTAACATTTACTTTTTTAACAGTAGGAGTCACTATGATTTAAAATTCTTCAAATCATACCAAAGTGCTTTGCAGCAGGCATGGGAAACAAGGTGAAGAAATTCAGTCATTGAGGAGATGATGGGTTTTGGTTTTGGCCAGATAACTATAGCATGTTCTTAAGTTAAATGTAGGCTACACTTGCAAAAGCAGCCAGCTTCACTGGGCTGGAAAGGGAAGTTCTTTATTTATCTGCCCCATCAGTGCAGCAGAGGCCACCGCTATGTATGAGCACTGTTGAAATCTTCTTTAGTATATCTCTACCCTCCTGCTGCTGCAGCTGTGGATTTGTTTGCTACATTTATTTTGGCATTCCTTATTCTGGTCCCCCAAAGAAATTAAATAAAATTTGTCAGTGGCCCAGATTGTGCTATTTGGGAAAAGATGCCACAGCTTTCTCTCCCTAGTTATATTTTATGATTTGTCAAGGGTTTGGTGGAGTAGTAGATCCAGTTGTACAACATCCCTTGATTAAAAACAAGTCTTCCACACCACCAATTCCATTTCAGTCTCCAAATTCATACCATTTATATAGGTAGGGTAGTAATTAACCTCTGTAGCCTGTTGTGAAATCCAGGAACAGCTTCATTTTATTCTGCTTTTTATCTGATACTGTTTTTAACAATGCCTGTGCTAGAGAAAGCTATGTGGAGCTTTCTGCATGAATGTAGTTACCATCTCAGAGGGGCAAAAAGTCATCTAGTTCATATTAACTGAAATATCCTGTGTGGTTCCCTGTGGTCAACAGCTGGATGATAAGACATCAATACTACATTAGGCAGCTTTCTAATTAAATATCTTCATTGCATCTAAAACACATAGTAGCACTTCCTTGCTAATAAAGAGAGAGCACACTGCAGTCAATTTGTTGCAGATACCACATTGCCACTCTTACGCCAGACCTCTTGCAGTCTGTTGTAAGAGTAGGATACGAACATAATATGTTATAAAAAGTAACACTTAGCTGTGATTTTACAAAGTGTTATCCTCTTTATTTTAAGTGTCATGTAATTATCAATTCATTTACTACCTATTGTAATACCATGAATCATAATGAATTCATTTGCATAATAGGTAGTATCACATGAGCTCAATTATAATTTAGGATTAGGTAAATGTACCATGAAAACAAAATGTTTCCTGTAAAGGTAGGCTGGGGTTGATATATAACCTGTCTTATACATGCTGTATCACAAATGCTGTCATGGGAAATTGTTCCATTTGTGGACTTGCTCTCAGAGGGGACTTTTTTGCAGCCCTGAACTTTATCCATTTCCTCTCCTGTCTCTAGCATCCCAATTTAAATGCTCTTCAGCTCTGCCAACCTTACAGATGAGGAAAACCCAGAAACCTCTCCTTGCTGTTTAGCTGATATGCCAGTTCTCTGCTCGCTCAAGTCACGAGGCAATCTCTGCCCAAAAGACTGAGTTTATTGCTCCGGTGGTACTCCAAGACCTGCACAGGAACTGAATAGCGGTCGCACTGGGGACTTGCCTCCAGAGGATTGCCTCAGCTCTGGGTAGGTTTCTTTAAAAGTCTTTGTTTCCAGACATAACTTTTTTTTAAATAAAAAGATTTGTAAAATGACACATGCTCGTTCCTGGAACAGGAGTCAGCTCTGCATTGCTGTGTTGGGGAGTCCGATAGGGGCAAGCTCCCAGCTCCTCAGTTACACAGTTTGCCCTAGTTATCCTCCATGTCTAGATCAACCTGTGCTCTCTATTGCTTATTCATCATCACAGTCAATTGTCTTTTCTCTCCTGCCAGTGTTTAAACCAAGGTCTCCCTTTCAAAACCAGGCAGGGCCTGTTGCTATATACTCTACATGCATATACCTACCTTGAAGAATGGCCTGATGTCCTTTTTGCTAAAGAACAGTATTCTCTGCAGTCCCCAGTTTCTGCATAGCCTGGCATGGCGGATGCTGTTTCATCTCTCCACTTTTCTAGTGAATGATCATAGGTGATCCACCAGCCCTTGGAGTGTTACACCTCTGCCAGGGGGGAGCAACCCTGCATGTGCACCAATTGTCAGCAGCAGTTCAGAGGCCAGTACTACTGCCCAAACTTTCTCCTTTGCCATATCAGGGCTCCTTGCCTACCCCAAATACTCTGCTGTATCCTGTCTCTGCCTTTATTACATGAAGAAATGAAACCTGTATCACTTTGCATACAGATTAAGTGGTCCCTTTCAGTTTTGGTTTAATGTGTTTTGAAGACATGTGATCTTGCAATAGTAGAGCGGTTAGAATAACCCAAATGTGAGCAAAATCTAGTTTCTGAGATAAATCTGAACGGCTCATACCTTGCATTTGGTTCACTTACAAGTTCAACATATTTGCTCTTGCAGGAACAAGACTTGCTGATGTAGTTGCCTGAACACGATCGTTGTGTGAACTATTGTGTCTATAACAGATGCGTATAATCCCACTTCCCACTTTTTGAATGTATTTCATGTTCCGAATATGAAATGCTTACTTTCTGACTGGTACAGCTGATTTTTACTTGTGGCCTGCAAGTTAGATTAAGGATACTGAAATTGCAGAGGATAAAAAGAGAGTTATTTCCACAAATATAGTGTAGTTACTGGTACCTCAAGGACTATTTAGCCTGATCTACATTCAGGAGACAACACTGCAATGGCAAAAGGGTAACACAGTTGACAACACTTAATTTGTTTGGACTCATGTCACTGTTGGCTTTACAATGTGACAGGAGAAATACATCGCAGGAATTGATGAAGTAGTGCCACATTTGCACAACACTACAACTCTCCACAGTCGTTTAGGGCAAGCTTTCCTCCTTGATATACAAGGTAAAACTTCTGAATTTCATCTGTGCACCCTAGCTGGCGTGCAGTTAAAGCTTTCCTCTTAGTTATAATTCAGTTTGGCCAGCTAGAAAGCAAATGGGCAGTGGAAATGGCGCAGTGCTGTTGCTGGATTTAGGTAAAGTCAGAGCTGTTGCAAGGGAAAGACTAAATGTATATTACAAGGGATCCATGCAATATTTATACAATAGACATTCTTGCCAAATATAGAATTGGTAATCCCCTTGACTGGGACAAGCACTGGACGTAATAGGACGGAATCGTCCATATGAACATACAGAGGATGGTATACCTGGCAGCAGAACTACTCTCTAGTGAGAAGAGTTATTCTAGAGTCTGTGTTTTCACTAGGCCAGCTTGTCAGGGAGTAACATCCCCAAAGGAAGTGACGGTTGTGAATTTGAAAGAAAATGCTTGTTGTTTAATGGAGATATCAATTTACATTTCCATAGTTCTTTTTGGCTTGCTGCTAAATAACAGGTGGGAATTTCTGGACTTTGTTTCTTAATGGGAAGTTTGCAAATAAGGATTAAGAGAAAATGAAAAGCTCAAGTACCCATGAATTTCACAGGGGGATATTCCAGGGTGTTTATATCCAGTATATTATTTCTGTTTTCAGCATGTATCTTTGAAATATACCTTAAATGTGTTTTTCTTTTGTTCTGTTCTGCTCTAAATAGCTTTTTATAGGACAAGTGCCTATTCAGGTTGGTCACAATTCAGAGGAGCCTCCTGTGTAGGAATCAAATTCGCTAGATGATTGTACTCGCCCAGGAAATGTAGTACTAAACACGGTCATAAGCAGGACACAAAGCACTGAAACCGTAAAAGCTGTTACCGTGACATTTTTTGCAATGTGACCAAACTTATTGTTGTCTTTGTGCCAACTACTGATGATTTTGTGAAGTGAATCATCTGTCACTGGACAATGAACAGGGATCATCAGCTCAACTTGTGCAAGTTATTAGCTGTCTGCGAGTGGTGGGGTTACTAGCTGTCCGGGGTGATTGGATCTCTCTCTTACCAGCTGTCACCTTGCACTAGATGTCCAACAAAAGCACAAAGAAAGTCCAGATCAGTTTTCGTACCTTTCCTCTTCCTATTATGTTCCTATTATTATTATTTTACTATAGCCTCCAGGAAGGGCAGAGCCTGTGGCATCCTAACTACTGTATATCATTTAAGATACTTTTCTGATGAAAACACTGATACAAACCATCTAGTCCCTAAATGAGAGAAAAAAAGAACAGAACTGTCCTAGGAATCAGACCCATGGTATTAAAATCTTCTTGACATGCCATGTGATGCTTGGTGTGATTTTTACTGATCCAAAAGAAGTGAAACTATGCAAAAAATGTTCCTTTATCACCGTAATTATGTGCTTCCCCCCGCCGCTCCTCTAGAGTCTCTCTTTAGTATTCTGTATTGCTGTTAAATGTTTTGAAAAGCATCCTGAAAACTATGTGGCAGTGTCTTCCATCCGCACTATAGCTGCTGTGATGCTAGCCTTAAGTCTGCTAGCTGGGGTTCAACTAAGTCAGTACTAGATAGCAGTTCTACTCTCCTATCTTTTTTCCTTTGGGAAAAAAGAGAAAGACTCCTCTTCCACTGGCAGCTGCTGCCTCAAATGAAAATTGCTATAGGTTGCTTTCATTTGGTGATACAACATTGTTGTGTCCATATAGACACTGGGTCCCAAATGGGAACCTACACATCCTCATTTGGCATAAGCCTTGGAGTGGGACAAAGCAAAAAATGGAACCAATGACTGCACATGATTTGAGGTAGGTCTAGGCATTGCAGGTGATCATTCTACACTTTCACATTATATGAACTAGTTCCAATAAAGGAAAGCTCGTTTTGCATATATGACTTAAAGCAAAGAGAAGATGGTGATCCTTTGTTCTATACAGATTTTCCACTCACTTATAGACAGGATATTTCTACTAAGATCATCCTTCCTTAATTTTCCCTACTGTGGTACATAATTCATAAACATCCTGAAATAAAGACTGAAATAGGTTATCTCTCCAAAATAATTTGTATCATTGGCACAGTAACACTTTTACATAAATTTTAAACCTTAGCGAGACTATCGGTGTCTACTATAATCAAAGCTAGCAAATACCTTCTTGTCTCTTCTTCCAGCTTTCATCTTTACAAGATAGACTTTCTCATGCTCAGGTTTTGCACTCAGCAAAAGTGCCTGGAAATTTTGGATTAAATAACCTTCTCTCCCCCCCCAGCTGATTAACCTCCTTTTTGCTTGCTCTGACAGCAAGAGAACTAAAGGCTGTAGCGTGGTGAAATGTTAGGAGGAGAGGGCCACGTGAAACCTTGCCCTTGCCCAAACCTGCTTTGTGTTTAGCTAGAACATGACTTGTTCAGACCCTGATCCATGCACAAGCCACGTCGCTTGTGTATCTCCGGCTTACTGCACGGTGAAGGGCCTCGGAGGTGAGCAAACTGACAAACCGCGTGAGCCTCTACAAGCACAGTGAGTGTTGAAAGGACATCTTGAATGTCCAAAGCACGTGCTGCATGACTGCTATTCCATTGGCATGCCAAAAATGCAGCTCAGGCACATTTGTTTGTTTATTTGTTTTAAAGCTAAGCTTTACCTGTGAGGCAGAGCACTTTAAAATTCATTGTATATTGTCGAAAATGCCTTTTCCGTCTAACACTACAGCTGTAAGGCAGGTCAAACTTGGACATTTTTTAACCTTAGCAGTGACCATATTAGTAACTTCATAAAATTATATCAAGGACGTTTAGTTTCCTGTCTCCATTAAGTTTCTATGCAATGCCATTTGTAAATGGCAGCAAGAATGAAAGCCTGCAGGAGAAGCTTTTCTTGCCTGCCTGACATGGTTTCTTATTCTTGGTCCTGTAGCTGCTTACAGACATCTATTGTGTTATGTTGGTTTTAGTCTATGGGTGGCAGTCACCTTCTAAATTTCTTGCGCAATATTTGCGGTCTTTCCTGTACTAGGCTTATCAAATTTGCTGCTAGTAACACACATCAACAGGCAATCGATAAAATCAGAGCTAATTACATAATGTGTTTTTTTAAATCTATCTGCAGCACAAGCAGATGTTAAATGAAAGCTAATAAAGTGTGTCATCTTTTAAATAGGGGTATGCCCTGGGATTTTATACTGGACAAACTCTGCACCACAAAAGGCGATTTCCATAGAGGTTTACATGCATGAAAATAATGAAATAATCATGCAAGCAATGCATATTTGAGCTAAACCTGAACAGTCATTACAGATCTCTGCAAAACCTTGTCAGCTTATTAGAAAATGAGAGAGAGATACCAGGCAAAGGCAGCAAGCAGTGCAGCTAGCAGGCTGCTTAACAGAGAAGATATACTAGCTAAAGTCCCGGCGGTTCCCATAGGTTTGCATATGTGTTTACTGGAAATCCATTGTTTGTCTAAACAGTGGCTCTTTTGGCATAGAAGTACTGCTTATTTACTTGACTTTCATTCAAGAAGGGAGAATTTAAACTATGGGCTATACAGGAAGGGCAGCACAGAAGACATATAAAGTAACATCTGCCTATTTTTTTTTACTTGCTCCACTAATAAACTCACATAATAAACCTCTATACTGCTACAAACTACTTTTAGCTTTTTGATTTCTTTCTCTATATTTTTCAGCAATGCAAGTGACAGGCAAATCTCAGTGATTTGGGGCTGCATCTCTTTTTGAGATAATAAGTAAGTGGGCACTAAATCTCAAAGCTGGCTGTCGGCGAGAAGAGCCAGTGAGAAATAGAAGGGGAAGAAAATCCTAAATTCCCCTGAAATCCACAGAAAAGGTGGATTGGTGCTGCCTCACAAATACCAATAAGTGTTGTGTTGTGAGTTAGGTATTGCAAAGTGCTATGCATTTGCTTTCTCAGAAAATTTGTGATTCCTATGTGCTTGGGATTCTTTCTGCTTGCTACTTGTATAAAACTGCCACCACTGAACACTTAAATGTCATGAGCTAGATCCTGGGTATCACACAGGTAAGTCACTTCGATTTTCAGGGGGAAGCTGAAGCACTTTTATTTACCATTTGTTTTTGGATTCCTAAGAGTTCACATATTTTAGCCATTTTTCCCCGAGTGCATAAAGGCTTGATTTTTTTTAAGAAAAGGTTGTGAATTTCAGGTAGTTCTGAATTATTGCATTTTAAATATATATCCTTGCTTCAGAATATTACTTCAGAAATGAATGTAAACTCAAGGGCTTGTTTCCCCCACATAATTTAGTAGTATGTTTGAAATGCAGAAGTAATTTCAGTTATGTACTGGTCTCAATTATCCAAAGACGCAAAGTAAACTATCAAGATATGGCACCATAGGAAACTGGAGATTCCAATCAGAAATTGAAGCCAGGAGATCATGTTACATTGACTGACAATCATTTCAGTCACTCTTAAAATTGTTGAGAAATTTCATAGATAAATTAGGTCAAATGTGAAAACAGAAGAATTACATATGTATCCTACACACAAGCTTAACAGACCAAAACCGTAACCAGCTGAAATGAAATATTATGATAGGCCTTCTTTGGTGTGGTGTTTCTGATTTTGGGACAATTTACTAAGTGATTTCTTAAAAAGGAGATTTTATTTTTGTATCCCTAACTTACTTTTTTTAGGCAAATGGAGAAATGGCCTCTGACTTCAATGTCAGGAGCAGAATATTAATACTGAGCCACCTGAAAAATCGCACCCCAAGCCTCTCAGCTACGCTTTTGTATTGTTATGAGTTATTAACTTGCCTCACTTCTGTTTGCTGAGCCAGTGATAAAAATGTTAAAAAAAGAAAAAAAAAAATTGAGAGTAAATAACATTAAAAAAAAAGTTAGTTTTGAATAATCACCTTAGTTTTCATGAACAATGACCAATGAACATTATTATCCCATTAATAAGAGAAAAATCGTATCTGAATTGTTGAACCTCGATTTGCTTTGTGAATATTTGTTTTCATTATTCAGCTGGCTTTATTTTTTTCCCTGGGAGTGGAAATTGCTCCTTCATAGATATCATCCTGTTCTTTGTGCCTTTTGATAACCATCTAAAAGGTTATTGGAATGATTTGTCACTCCCGTATGCTGGAAAGACCGTCTTCCCCAATACTGAAGCCCCAGTGAAGTCTGGAATTATAACTCATGCAGTGCAGAAGCCTCCAAACATTGGTGCAGACTTTGAAAATGCAAAATAATATGACTTTAAGTTATGGTATGTCAGAACTTTCTGGGGCTAGGAAAAAAACCCCAAACCTTCCAGGGAAAGTAATTTTGAATGAGCTTTTGTCTGCTATGAATAGAGCACCCCTTAAAAAGCTATGCTGAATAGGAGTACCCTGGGATGGAAATGTAACTTTCAGTCAGCTTAGCAAAACCTTGCATGGTATTTACAGCCTGCTTGAGTTCATCATCCGTCCTGTCTGGAGGGATTTTGCCGCTATTCCTGCATTCATCAGTTGTCACCTGAGCTTTTCAATCTTGTTGCCATCAGACCATGGCTCACCACAAAGTGGCCTTTTTTCCTTCTATAGCTGGATTGCAGAAGGGTAAATACAAGATATCAAGAGTGGCCACAAGTGAGTGTTTAGGAGGAAACAAGAAACATCAGTGGTAGCATAGCATCTTCCTCGTATCTCCATTCAGCACAGCCAACAGACTGAGTCCTTGATGGAAGGTGGATTGAAGCAGCAAATGTGAAATTAAATAAATATATTCATTGGATTAATTTCTATCGTAGTATTTTTAACTATGGAATGATACTACTAAGGATCCTAAAGGCATTGTCATGTTAACCTTTCTTTGCTGTTTCCCAGTTGGTTGCCTTTTATCACCATCAAGGCATCACACATAATAACTAATCAGATTCAGTGAGCAGAAGTGCTGTGAGGATGCATTTTAATCAGAAATAGTGAAGAATTTCAACATTTCTCTCTCTGTGCTACAGGGTGACATTTTTAAATGCTCAAAGGGCACGCAGATCTCCAACTCCTGGTGAAACTCCGTGAGAATGTGATGTGCAGCTCTGATTTGTGTTCTTTATAGTGATAAAAAAAAGCTCTTACTGTTATTTATTTATTTCAGATGTGGATTTTTAATTTGCTAATAAGAAAATATGCCAGTCAGTGCCACTCAGAAAAAATCCCCTTAAGGAACTGCACTAGCAGAGCTGAGGGCATACGCCTTCCAGTAATTATATTTTATTTAAGCAGAATATACAGACATCTTTTAAGATCCCACTATTATGTGTGGCTAAATAAATGCAGCCATTTCAATTATATTCCATTTAATTTGGTAATTATGTGGGTTTCAGAAATTGCCTGTACCTCCTTTGTATATTCTTTTCATGTATGTTTGAATTATTTGAATGCTGCAACTGCAAATGTTGAGGGAGAGAACTTGAGAATCTTGAGAAGGCTCAAAAATTCTGAAAAGCCACTTTAATATTTTCAGGATTATTTTGTCTAGAGGATGTTTTCTGCTTACTCGTTAAGACATTAGTATTGGAGAAGGCTGATGGCCAGTCTCTTATACTCCTGGAGAAACGTGCGAGTCTGAAAAAGATGTAATTTGCTACCTCAGGTGAAATAAAACTCATTATTTTTATAAAGATTACACTTAATAGTTAAGGTTCTGCACCCTGAACTTGACTCAGTGTTTGGAAAACCAGTGTATGGAGCCAAGGATGTATCTGATGTGCTCAGACAAGCCACATTGCTGAGGAGATGAGTTGCGGTGGTCAAGACTAGTTGAAATATCAGAAATAATGATAGTCTTATAATTATATTGTTTTAGAATATGAGCTTAGGCAAACATCTTTCCTTACAGATGGGCTAAGATGACCCAAATAGTTGGGTAAAATCCTTTTGCGTTACTTCATAGGTTTGGACATGGGAGGCTACTGAGGCATGTAAGCACATCTGGAAATGTCACTGTGGATGTTAGATGTGTAAGGTAACTGAACCTTGGCCCCCTCCCACTCATTCCCTTCTCTTCTAGTCTCTTCCAGTTAGACCTCGCTATTACTAGAGCTTTCTAACCTACAATAGAAGGGTATATTTAAAATCTGAGGAATCTAATCTGTGTTGCACCTGGATATAATGCCAAAATTATCTGTCTAGAGCCATCCTGTTTTTTCTCCCATTCTGCATCTTGTGATCACAATTCATTAGAAAAAAAAATATTCTGTTCAAAATAGTTATGTACTGGGGAGAGATTTCAGTGGCTTAGATTACCAGATCTCTGAAGTTATCCAAAGTAGGTCAAAACCATTAAATCTTAAGAGAAACTTTTTCCGTTTTTGAGCTTCTGTTATGCTTGCTGCAAGATAACTCAGTAATAAATCTTTCTGTCTCCCATATTTCCTACTGTTGTACTGTGCAAGTGAAACACTCTAGTTGCCTCATCTTTGCTTCAAACCCGCATACTCAAATGCATGAATTAACGCTTAAAACAGGAGCTCAAAGACTGAAATGTTTCAGGATTGTAACATCACATAGGTTCAGTTCATGACAACATGAACAACATACATCCCCACTAGAAAGAAGTGAGCAGAAGTGGTGTGAGATGATGGCTCATTGACTAGTGACAGGAGGTGAGGATGGATGACAGTAGGTGAAACTTCACCTTGCTGTGGGGAACCTGAGGCTTGCTGGAGATTAGCTACAAGAAGTAGCTCAGAGGGATTTCTTTCAAAACACAGCTGTTAGTTGACACTGGTTGACAATCCAAGGAAAAACACTTGGTTATGAAGTGCTCTACCTTACTTATTGTACTGTAAAATTATTTGTCAAGTGCACACTTTGGTAGACAGACATAGCATAATAAACTTACCATAAAATAACCCTGTGTAGCAAATGCCTTTGTCAGCTACAAAAGTAGTTGGAAATTGGTTTGCAAAATGTAGGCGTGTTGAAAAGTTTTTGACACGTTAGCGTGGCAAAGTTGTTTTTTTTCTTTTTATTTCCAAGAGTCATTAGCCACTGTAAAAGTAGCAGAAGCTCCAGCTGAGTTTGTTAGGGCACTATTTGACTCCAGTTTGCTTATTTTTATAGATGTTAAATATTTTGATGGTGCGGAAAGCTAATACAACTGCAACTGGATGGGCAAACCAAATATATTGCAATACAAAGACCTGATCTCACTGTCACAGAGAATTTATACATCATTTAATGGAGAATGATTAGTTTTGAAACCTATAGGAACGTATTCTGTAGCACTGAAGTTGTGCGGAGTAAGCTTATATGGAGACAGCTTTGTGCACTCTGAGCGAGACATAGTACATGAAATGGAGCACTATCTTTAATCTGTGGGATCGTAAACTAAACCTTTTGATTTGTGGACATATTGTGTGACTAGATGTTGTGTATTTTAAATGATACTATGGAAAGATGATTGAATTTGCTTAAAATTTGCCTCCAAGCATCAGCTCACAGGTTTTCTGATCAAAGGGAAAAGGCTGAATCCAGTGTATTGCTCTCAGAGGGGTATGAGAGCAACAAGCTCTTGAACTTTACAGGGAAAGATGGAAATCACATCTTAAAGAAGTGAAATAATTCAACCATTTGTTCACTAATCAATTGTTGTATGAATAAGTGATATCCTTTAATTTAATGACTGATAACCTTTAATGCATAGTACTTCTATACCTACGTTCTTCTGTCTGCTTTTGTAATCATCTATCACTTCCACTACAAAAAGGAAACAATGATAAAGATATCTAATAAACCTGACAATAGAAGCAGGTTATCTGAGGTCTGCACAGCACTTGTAGGAAGCTCAACATACTCCACATAAAAGTTACACTGAGATTCAGTTGTTGGAAATTAAACTGCCTGCTGATTTTAACACAGATTTTAAGATAAGATAAAGCCAAGAAACTTCTAAGTCATCTATATAATTCAAATCAGTAACTTGAATATCCAAGGCTATTATTTATATAATATAAAAAGTATACTTCAAAACATGAATGTATAGTTTCTTTAGCATTTTTCCATTTGACTTTTTGTTAGTGCTAACCTTTGCATCTAACCAATTAGGAAATAGAGTATATTATTGTGATTTTGTTTAATTCAGAAGAAAAATCATATTAACGATGTGCATTATAAGTACTTCCAAAAGCTGTGATTTTTAAATTTTTTTTTAAAAGATACTCTTCCAGAGGGGCTCTGATCAAAACTCTGCAAAACCTACTATTTTTTGTTCACTGGTTTTGGACTATGTTGACTTAAGTTCTGGTGTCTCGCACAGCCTTACATGATGCATTGAGATTCTGACTCAGAAATTCGAAGGACAATTATGTTGTTTGTGTATTTTTTTTACCACAAGCAATAAATTGGTCTGAGCAAAACTCAGCTAAACTCTTGAGGAACCTGTTTGCTGTTATGGATTCCTAATAAATAATTCATGCAACTCTAATTGCAGGCACTAAGGATTATAAACTAGATTTTCACATTGAAGTGCATATATTTTTTTAAAAGATGCACAGATTTAAAAGCTAAAAAGGATCATAATGATAATCTAATCTGAACTCCTGTGTATTACAGATTGAAGAATTTCGGAGGTTCTTAATTCAAATGCAAGACTTGATTGGTTTTGTGTAAGTGTGTTACGGTTTGAGTTTCACACTCAAGAGGCTGAAGGGAAGTGGAAGGGAGCTCTCCTGAGTTGCAACCCACGTCAGTGACCTCACTGACTATTAATTTTTGCTGAGGTCGACAGTATTGTACCAAATAGGGGTTGGATTCCATGTTGAAAAGGTGAAACAAGAAAATACAGCAAACAGGTTTTGGAAAAGCGCAATAAGAGCGTTAACACAACAAAATGAAAAAGTAGCTTTCCCTGTGAGTCGGCAGTGGTTATGAGGGGCTGCTGGTAGTTTGCGTTAGGACATAAATGTTGTCCGTTGATGGTATGGTAAGATGGCAGCAGATGTCAGTCCGATGAACCTGACTGTGATGGACATCCGAGGACTTCGATGTTTCTCTGCTGCTTTGCCAGATAATAAAGTCAGCCTCATTTTCTTCAAAATGCTTTGGACATTCATTTTAGTTCTTTGTTGGGATACATATTTCCCAACCTGCCAGGCAGCTCTGTTCTTCAGTCATGCACAACTGTTACCTGGGACAGTCTCGCTCCACTGAAGTGTTATTTTTTGAAGACAGCGAATGAGGCGAATTCATATTTCCACCTAGCTTCCTCTGTCACCAAGCTGTGCCAGTTGCCACTGCCACTTTTCCAGTGGAGCAAATGTATTTTGTTTCTGCTTGCTTCGGATGCCCAGTATGATTGTGTGTACTGGCTTCAAAAAGAAACAGCAAGAAGTAAACCAAAAGGCCAGTAAGGAACTGTGTTATGGCTCAGGATTTTTATTTAATTTTAATATCTGTATTTTTTTTTAAACAAAGTTTTAAAGTTCTAGGAATTGTATGTGTGCTTGGCTGCTTTTTCTTTATTTTTCTTTCCTTCAAGGAACGCTTTTAAACAAGGCACTGCTTGCAGATGCATTTCTTAATTAATTGTGAATGCGTAGTGTGGTGACAGATGCAGAGGATGTTGCTGTTATCCTGATCACATTAAAATGAGTTGTGTTGAATATTCTATGATGCTTGGGGAAATTGCTTAATCCTATTCTTGGAGAAGATTGAGTACCTCCTAATGTGAAATACGAAACCTCAGAGCTGCACAGTGCAACTGCTGCCTCTGAGAGTGCAGCACAACATGTATAGGATTTTTTCTAATGTGAGTCAACAATGATTTCTAGGCTTGTTTGTCACATAAATGTTATCTGGCAAATTATTAGACGGTTGCTATGGAAACAAAGACCTACTACTAGAAGGATTTGTTACCATAAGTAGTTAAGACAATGCTCAGACCTGCATCCCTGCTGCAAACAGTCAGCTCCTAAGGATGGAAGCGACAGATAACAAAACACCTATTTTTACTGATAACAAAACAATTTAGAAATATTTATCTGCTGGCCTTTGCTTTTCTAGCAAATACATAGATATATTAAATGAAATGCAAAGGTGTGAAAACACTAAAGAAAAGTATTATTTTTATCTTATTTCATATGGTTTGAAAAGATAATATAGATGTTGGTATCTATTAGAGCACAGTGACATGGAAAGCCTGGACAGGCTTCTCTCACTAGTCCGAAGCGTTTCATGAAACAAAAGGACAATATATTCCAGCTGGAGGTAATATTAGTTGCTGATTGTTGAACTGAATAGAAAGAAAAACAAGGCATTTGGAACTGGTGACTTCCTTCTAATGAAAAATATGGTGGAAATATTGCAAAAGGGGAAACAAGACTTCTGTTCACAGAAAAAAGGTATAGATGGATTGGTCTTGATTATCTTCCTTGTGGATCAGCAAAAGTTGTATCTCCACTTTCTGTATTTATCCAGTAAAGAAAGGCAGGATATTGTATTGAAAAAGCTCCAATTTCCACATAGGTTTCAGTGTCCTCAGTGCTTATAATCTTCTAAAGGGTTTTGTAATGTTTTGTGTTTGATCCATCCCCTGAATCGGGCAGTTATCTGAACCTCTCAGCTGTCATTTTGGAAGATCTAGTCCTTGAATTTGTAGAGAAAACCTTAGAAGATGTGAATGCTAAAAGCAAAAACAACCCCCTTAAGCCCCAGAAAGTGAAAGATAACTTTGCTTTTTTTCTTACTCTTGCAATTTTGAAGCCAATAGCGTATCTAGAAGGCTGGGTTGTTTTTCTCTTCTTGAAGCCAGCAGTCCCACTGTTCTCATGAATGCGATCAGTATTTCCATGAATATGATACTGAAATATTTTGCTGTGGCAGCTTCCGTCAGCACAGCTCTTGGCTTGTGGAGCTGCAAGCCGCACTAAGCACAGGTGGCAATTACAGACATGTGAGAGGGAGAGTCCCGTGGCTGCGGCACAGCTCAAATGGGAAGTTGGGTCCCAACAAAAAGGGCTCTGTTGTGACAACTGACACCAGCTGAAGTGATTTCCCAATGCCCTGAGCATATGGGAAAATGTGCAAGAAACACAGCTGGGCAGAGAGTCTGTCATCACCTTTACGATGTGCACAAAAAGGACAAAAAGGTGACATTCATTGTGTGATTGTTTTTTTTTTTTTTTTTTTCCTGGCAACTATGGGCAGCAACAGAACGGAAGATGAATAGGCTATTGATCTAAAAGCAAACAGGATGGCTGTTTATTTTAAGTTAGATGCTCATACACAGTCTAATATATTGCCACAAATTGTGTTCTAGCAATAAAAGAAAAGCCAGAGGCACCGGAGGGTTAAAAGACTAAAGCAGATTTATATAGCTGAATTTCCATGCACTGAACACATATGTTAAATGTGTGGGGAAGGCAAAATGACTTAACTTGTGCTAAGACCAGAAAAAAACAGACAACAATATCCATCACTGGGTTAAAACTGCATCAGACGTTTAGCAAGAGAACAAGTTCTTTGGCAGGATAAGGAGAACTAAGGAAATTTGGAGATGCCATCTAGGGAACAGGAAAGCCCTCAGCAGAATACTGAATTGAGCTGAAGAAGCTCAGCTTTGCCACATGGTTGATGCCCTAGGATAGCTCCTCCTGTCCAAAAGGCAGAAAGACAAGAATTGCACAGACTTATTGCTTTGGAAACTGCGGAGCAAATAGAAGAAACAATAGGATGGCTATATTAATTTTTTGTTCTGTGGAAAAAAGGAGGACTAAAAAAGTGATTTCCACCACCTACAAAGGAAGACATTTTTGGAACTGGGATTGATGCCAAATATATCTCTAAATAAAATTTTTAATATTCTATATGTTTAGATACATATTTTACAATGAGCATAGCAGTAGGGTTCTGGCAGCTCTTTTTAGCACACTGAGCTAGTCTTTGTGTGTGTTCAGCACCTCCTTTGAGGAGACTGTTTCCTCCTGCTGCTGTTTGGATCATGTTCAACATCTGAAGTGTAACACATTTTTGATGGTATAGAGGGCTTTAGGTTTACATACATTAATTTTTTATCTAGGGAAAACCAGTAGAAGAATACACACCCAGAGGCAACCAGACGTTTTGGCAAGGATGAAAATAGTGGCTCCAGCTAAGTAGATATGTAAATTTTGGATAACAGAAATAAGCTACAGGAGAGAAATTAATCCAGCAACACGTATAGATAGGTCTTCACTAACACACCTGTCCTGGTAGTCAATGAAAAACATGCAGGGATTCCATATTTTGAATGATATGGAGGGAATTTGGGCCATATCTTATAGTCTTCAAGATGTTGCAATGTTAGCTCAGAGAATGAAATTCATGACCTCTAGCATGCTGAGACAGAGGTTTCAAAATTAACCTATAGAAATACCAGAGAGAGGGGCTTCGTTTCTGAAATTCACTTCTATTATTTCTCTGAGACTAAGACATGTATTTCTGCCTTCTGTTAGGTGTAATGTAAAACTGGAATGTCACAGCCACCACAGGCATCTGACAGAGATGACAGGCTTGTCCTTCTATTTGAATGCAAAGTCAGTGATGGCTGCGAGACAGTAATGGCAGAATGGGACAGGAACAGGGAGGTTGGGGTTAAATTCCCTTCTCAGTTTAAGAAAATTACCTATATATTACCTGCTGTTAGGAAATTGTCTTCACCACTCCCTTACATTCCCTGGAGATCATCCATCACCATTCCTGTTGTAGTTGGACATCAGATTGACAAGAATCCAAGGAGGAAATTTCAAGGGGAGAAAGCAAGCAGGAACTTGACCTTAATGTCTAGGAGTAAGGCACGCAGTTTGAGTGGGGCCGACCTGCGTTTTGAGTCTCTGCCCCTGAGGGTGATTGCGTGTTAGTCTATTGTTGTGGTTTAACCCGGCAGGCAGCCAAACACCACGCAGCTGCTTGCTCACTCCCCCCCTGCCTCAGTGGGATGGGGAGAGAATCGGAAGGCTAAGAGTGAGAAAAACTTGTGGGTTGAGATAAAGACAGTTTAATGGAACAGAAAAGGAAGGGGAAAATAATAATAATAATAATAATGATAATGATAGAATATAGAAAATGAGCCAATGCACAATGCATTTGCTCACCACCTGTGCTGACCGATAAGCAAGGAGCGATTGCTACTTCCTGGCACACGCCTACCATTCATATACTAAGCATGACATCACAGGGGATGGAACACCCCGTTGGCCAGCTGGGCCAGCTGTCCCGGCTATGCTCCCTCCCAGCCTCTGCTTGGTAGAGCATGGAAGCTCTCCTTGACTAACAGGGTACTTAGCAACAACTAAAAACATCAGGATGTTATCAACATTCTCCACATACTAAATCCAAAACACAGCACTAGGAAGAAATTTAACTCTATCCCAGCTGAAATCAGGACATCTGTGAATGATAGAGGCTGTCATTTCTGTGGTTTTGGTTGAACTCAGTGCTTCAGTGTGCTCCAAGTATGTTTACTGCTTGGTGGCTTTGGGGAATAGTTTGGTTTGGGTTACCGCTCTGCAAATTCTAGACTGCCTTGGGCAAAAGAGAAGTACCTGGAGAGAAGGTCCATTTAGCAAAGATGAGAGTGACTCTGGGTCTATTCAAGAGCAGATCTTTGAGTGCCCGGGGTTTTGCAAAAACCTGCAGTCTCTCATATGCCTAAGCAGGTTGGGTAGCAGCTTTGTGCATGTGTGATGCAAATTTGGGATTTAGGCACACAATTTCTGCCAGTTTTGCATCTGAAATGTCTCCATATCACTTTGGATCTTGCCGTTTGTGCAGAATACAACTGCTTAAACAATTTGTGAGCACTCTGTGGAAAGAATAATGTCCGGGATGGAGGGAGTGACTCTTTGGTGGAGTTTTGAGAAACTTCTCTGTCAATATGCAGCAGCGTGTTAATGTTGTCTCTGGCTATTCAGGACTGTACCAACTATTAAGCAATTAGATTAGGATACACTTAAGAAAGAAAGAATCACTTCCAGTCTAAATACTGTTGATTTTATCAGCTTTCCCAGTTTCCAAAACCTGGATACCCTTCATGGAAACAGCTGCCTTCTGATGAGCTCTGACATGTACACAATTTTAGAAGCTCTTTTGTTTTTAACGTATACATGAGTGTATATATATAATATCTTAGATACACACATATAGAGATATATGAAAATATTTTTAATGATGTAGGCAGTACTTCAGTTCATTTTGAGGTACAATTTAAGGTATGACACTAATGAGCCACTACTGATTTAGGAGGAAACTGCAAAAACAGAGCTAATTTGGTGGCAGCAGTAGTTTAACATTAGAAATGGGTTACTTATATTTCCTGTTCTAGATTGAATTCTACAAGCAGTTCATTCTCCTTGAGAATTTATATTTTTTTTTATTTTGAATAAAGTGAAATCCCTGCTTTTGTATAAACACGAAAATAGATCCAGAGAAGGGGTGTCTTTTCACTAGATCTTTTAATATAAAACTGTATTATGTATGTGTACGTATATGTATATCATGTAGATCACATCAAATCTATTATAAGAGCAGTAAAGACTGTGTATGATTTTGCGTACACACATATTTGCATACATATTTGACTATTAGAAGTAAATATGGCCAAAAGCGTCTTCCAAAGCAACTTAAAAAAGTTGAAAGCACATCTCCTTTTGGACTATAATGCCATTAACATGCCTTCATACCTAACTCACTTTTGAAAGCAATTCTCCTTAGTTATTGCAATGTGTGTAAGCATTTTCCTCTTGGTCGAATTCTGCTTAAACAGTTGAAAAACTGCACCTACTTAATTTCCTTCCTAAAGCCGGGGTTTCATATTCCCCTATATAATAGCTAATGGCATTATAAATTATCTTGAGCAAGGCAGAGCAGCATGAAAAAAGAAAAGAAATTGCTGTCCCTTTCTGCCTAGAGGCCAGCAGCTTCACTGAGTCTGGTACGGAAGACGTGGAGCTTAGAATACAGAGTTTCAGGGAAGAAAAATTATTTTAAATATTTCCTTGTGTGGAGTTGATTTTAATTTGCAGGTAACCACCAGTGACTGCATTGTGTTCACAACTTCAGCCTTAAAATTCTTTTTTCCCCATATAAGATGGAGTTTATCTGTAAAATGGAACATCCTCGGAACCAGGCAACTGTCAGTAAGTGTGCTGCTGTAGGTATGTGCCTAGGGAAAAACATTTTTTGTGTCTTAAGTCTTCGTTTATCTTGTTTAGTGTTTGTGTATTCGGGCAAAAGAAAACAATGAACACCTAGTAACCCTCTTATTTTTTCCCCTTATGTGCTTCTTTCTCATTCATTAATTTCCTTTCCTCCACTTCACATCCTAACACTAAGTTGAAGTGCATTCACTTTTGTGCGTGAGTGCTGTTTTTGCAGATAGGTTTTGAATCTTTTGGAGTGAGAAAGATGGCAGGTAATTCTGGCAAATTGTATTCTATTTTCTTTTGTTCTGTCAGTCAGATGCTCAAAATGGTGCTCAGAGATGAAGGACAACTGGTAATCTGGGCAGACTTGTAAAATGAGGTTTCCAAGCTGCGGAGTCTAAAATTCAAGAACCCTCATTGTTTTATTACAACTCAACTCAATCTGTCGGTAAGGGTGGAGGCCATTAAGGATGAAAATGCCTCTTTATGATGACCTTTGACATTCAGGTGAACGGTGGAGAGAAGGAGAAAGCAGAGGTTCTCCCGGGGCTCTGAAAGAATCAGCTTGAGTCTTCAGTCCCTGACAGTATGAGAGGAAGAGGTTAACTGAACACAGAGCAAAGGCATGCATCCAAAAAATGAGCTTTGTGACCAATTTTTGTACTGAGAGGACGTTCAGTGAGCTGCACGGGCCTGTCTGGAAGTTGCCAGCACTGAAAGGTGAAGTGAAAATTTTGCTGGCAAGAGAAGCATTTGTGTACACAGTGAAGAACTGACTGTTCGATCTGAAGATCTCCTGTCATTACTGAAGGAGACTCACACATAAAACAGGGTCTTATTCTGGGTAAAGGTAATTTTCCTGAGAATAACCCCTACTTGTGAAAGGCCCTGCTGGTAACACATGCTTCAAGCTACCATTTAAAGATCTAGCAAATTGCAGTATCTAGTACTGCACTCCTCCAATGAGAGAATCATGATTTAGCCCGGTTTCCCAAGAAAAAAAGACTTGTATGATCACATTCTTGCATATATGTGTGTACACATGAACTTAAGCATGCACTTACTTGTTTTCCCCATTCTCCAGTATGTATTTAATCTATTGGCTAATTTCACCCAAATTGAGAGATGCAGAACTCTCAGAGATACTGCATTTCTGGAAGTTTTATAAGAATGAGCAGCCAGAAAGAGGAGAACCTATTACTGCCTCAACTGAAAGAAGGTTCCCGTGAGAATTCAGTCCTTCTTAAACATCAGAAAATCTACACAAGGGAAAGCCACAGGAGACACAAATTAGTAAGAATTCAGTCTTCATTAGTTTTATTGGTCATGAAACTACTCCTCAAAGTTTAGCAGGTTCTTGAGCAGACTTCAGCCTAAATAACACTAACTGCTCCTTCAGCTAGCAGTAGGGGAAAAAAAAACCCAAAACCCAGAAGCATGAGTGGGCAAGAAAATGCATTTCATATGTCAGCAGCAATGTGTGCCTTATTTTTTTTTGTCAGTGCTTACATGATGATTAGATTTCTTAAATGTGATGGTTTGCCAATGAAATAAAACATACGTTTTTAGAAATTGAGAGGCTAAGCCAGTTTTTCAGCTTTCTTTTATTTAAACCTGATTTACCCCAAAATATAATTATTGTGATCATAGATTTTCACACTTAACCACTTAAGGATAATGTTAAAATAGCTTAGATGACTATATGCCAGACTTATGTACTTATTCAGCCACGTTTCAGTCAGCTCAATTCTGCATATTTAATTTTAGAGATAAATTAGATCTTGGCAAGCATGAAGGTCTGGGCCTTTGTGCAAACTGCAATTAAAGGTCAATACCACTAAAACATAACAAACAGCAATCTTAGAAAATAAATTGGCTCTGTCAGATGTGCTTCAACTAGATCTAGACTGTAGACTCCCTAGATGCAAAGTGGAAGGAAAACTATATGGATTGGCTTGAGTGAAAAATTGCAAGTACTCCAGAAATCAGAGGGAGTTGGTCACAGAGATTTTGCTCCAGCCTCTTTTTCTTTTAACTAACAGGTAGTTATACATTCTTTGTATAATGGAGAGGTGAAGACATTTCATCTAATATATATGAGGACTTTTATGCTGTTACCTTCTTGTAACACAGCAGTAAGGAATTTGCAACTAAGGTTTTGCTAAAGTTCAGTCCACGTAATTTCCTAGTGTGTGTGTATCAGGGTAACTGTTTCCCTTAAATTGGTGTTAGAAAGAGCAGTATATCGGAGGAAATTAATCCCTGTCTTTCTGGTCCAGGTTTCTGGAGCCAGACTGGGGTGATAAACACCTAACGAGGTAGGCTTTGTCACTGCTTTGCAGCAGCAGTGCCTGCCCCATAACGAATGCATCCTCTGACCTACAGCATATGCACTACAGAGCTCGAATTGCGACCGCGTGCCCTGGCACAGAGATGTGCCAAAGCATGGGTACTTGGGCAGCTCTCCAAGTGCTTTTTGTGGCAATGGTACTAGGCATTTTCCTTTTTTGTACGTTTGTCAGTGCAGTCTATGAAGGCAGGGGAGGAAAAAAGCGACCTACACAACTTGTCTTTCTTAGCTCATCTGTGAAACCTATGATGCCCCAGGGTGTGATAATTGTTTGTGACGCTACTTTCTATAAAGATGATCATGTTTTAAGGCAGTTCTGTTCATTAAAAACACTGATTTATTTAAATCTCTTCACTGGGGGGGGTTTCTAGGCTGTTGCTTGGTCATTTCTTATCGTGCTTGTTGCCCTATTCATTTTTACATTTGAAATAAAGCAATAGACCATAAGTTTAATGTCAGAGTTCCCTTTTCTTGTGGTACAGCAAATCTGTCCTTGTAGAGAGCAGATGGGGATAGGCTGAATGCTAAATGCTTGGCCATCACCTCAGCAATGCATAGATAACTGAGGAAGCCAGTGTGACATTAAAGAAATAGGAAGATCATACTTGAAGAAATTTTGTTGGAAAGGAATGCTTGGTATTTGACTTGTGTTGGAAGGAAGTATGGGTACTCAATCCAACGGTAGCCTCTGTGATATGTGTTGAGATCTTTATCTTTTCTGAAATGAAAAAATGCTGGCTTATGACACTAATTTAGAAAACAGAAAGGAACATCTGTTTTAGAGAGAGTTGCCTTTTTAACCATCTCCACTGACATACAGTGCATGTCTGTACCCAAAGATCATTATTGATTATGCGTGTGTTAAATAATTCCTGTTAGTCACAATTTTTCCCCTCTATTGAGTGTAGAAGCAGTTTTTTGGTTGATGGGCTACATTTATATGGCAATTAAGAAATGTAACAAATGTACAGTGATTTCTTATTCCCTAGCCTTCATGTGTGTGGTAACAAAAGACATGTCTGAAACGGGCAGTGGGCAAGCAAGCCTTTCTCTTGCACTGTGAAGGATGAGACTTGGAGAGCTCATGTGGAACACAGCTGGTGAAGCGTCCAGCACAGGAAGGTCAGATCTGTGCTCAGGAAGTCTCCACCAATAAACAGAGCGGAGTACTGGACCTTCAAGAGGAAAGAAGTGTTTTGACATGTGTGTTTTTTTTTTTTCCCCGGCAGGAAAACAATTTTCAGCAAAAAATGATTTAGCTGGCAAACCATGATGTGGCATGTATATTCCCACATCGGCTGATTTAGACTGTTATTTTTGTTCACCTCAGTGAATGCTCTGTTACTGATGCTGCGGGGGCTGTGTAAGGTAGCAGAGCTCTCAGAGGAACCGGCAGAGCAGTTCTTCTGCCAGCCTCTTTGCTTGTTTAGCAAGTATATTAGCCCAGGCTTTTCAAGCCTGCAGCTGGGAGTCTTTGGCTTATCTACAATTGGAGAGCGCAGGCAGGGGCAGCGCGGAATGCTCTGTCCTGCAACCCTGTTCTCCAGCGATCACCTCTGGGAGCCTGGGAGTCATTCCCGTCCTCATTTGTTTCTCTGCCGAGGCAATATCGTTCACAAAAAGGTAGCGTTTTGTGTCCCCCCAGAACTAGACTTGGAGTCAGCAGTTCGTTTCAAGTCATCCTGTGAACGGCTCTAAAGTGGAAATTCAAGCATGCTCTCTGTACAGCCAACGTCAGCTTTTTCTCTGGGCGCAGACATGCTGCGAGCAGGTTATCGTTTATCGCTGCCACTGTGCTGGGGCTTGCTGATCTCTAGATGTACCTGTTCGGTTAGGTGTAGGAGAACTTCTAGTCTCGTTACGGTCAAAATAAGCAATTCAAGCAGTTAACAAAGCTCTTCCTGACAGAAGTAGGTCATGGAGGGATCTTCTGGGCAGCTCAGTCACTCCAGAGGGGCTGGAGGCTCCAGGTCCTTTTCCCCTGCCACAGGGGGAAGGGGAACAAGCAGGAGGTGGGAAGGCGTCTTGGGCAGCCGTGGCCGGGAGAGGGCTCAAGTCTGCAGCCTCTGATGCGAGATGTTCAGCATTTTGTCAATTCTTTTATTATGTTTCCTTTTGTATTTTTCTTTAACCCATTGAGAATAGGTTTTGAATGCTGCTCTTGTGCCCCATGATATCTTAGGCTTCAGAGAGTACTTGATTCATCAGTGGATAACATACATGCATGCTTAATGATAATGTTAGAGGCTAATATGTCCTTATATGCTTTGTTACTAACTGACTATTTTATAGGCATCTCTCAATTAACTTGAGTGTGAAAAATAAAGATGGGTAAAGAATTGTGCCATTCATTCACTGTTGATGGGGAGCCAATTACTCTGTTGTTTCCTACCACTTTTTATTTGCACGTTGGAGATTAGCACTATTCTCAGAAGAACGGCTTCAGGCAGCAGTTTGCACCGGGAGCTATAATGGCTCCTCTTCCCCTACAGTGATGGTAATCTGCTCTTAGAAAATCTTACTGAATTTCAAAGCCCATCATGTGAAACATACAGCGTGACATTAAAAATAAACAGGATGGCTGGAGCCAGAAAGAAAAGTGTGATTCTGAAAATCCTGGCTTCCCTAGATGTTGTAGGTGAATATATATTTTTATATATCTCTATATATTATCAGGGAATTAGAGATCACATTAATAGGAGTGTTTAGAAGACTGACAGATTTTCAACTTTAAAAAAAATCTCTACTAAATTCATACTGTCTACTATGTAGTTCTGTCTGCAACTGCTTGTCCTTGCCCCTTTGATGGTCAGGTTGCTCATGTACTGGTGTATATATGATACATGATATATGGTGTTTGGCTGGGCCATCAGTGTTGCAAAATGCTTACGTATTGCTGTTGGTTACGCTATTTTAGTATGCTTATATTTGGGTTCAGTGCAAGCTAATATTGATTATATCCTGATCAGCAAACTTATAATTTCTAGTTATTATAGGCTTCTGCTTTGGCTTAAAATAATTTCCATCTTTCTTCAACATTGTTTTCAAAACATAAATCAATGCTGTGCTGCTATCACCTGGGAGCCCTATTGCTTTAGCTGCCTCTGTTTCTTGTCCTCCTTTTGCCTTATCTGGTGTCCGGCTTAACATTTTTTGCCAGCTGTATGGAGGAGGAAGAACAGATATGATGGCTTTATCTGGAGAAATACGTGCGTGGGAAAAACATAATACAGCCTTTAGCAATTTATACCTTGCCCAAGAGCAAAAGTAACTTGGTGAAATGTCTCAGTACAAAAGAATATGCCCCTGGCTTTGACATCAGTGATCAGTGGTTGTGTGTTTGTGTCTTAGTGGAAACAACTCAACATGTTTTCCATTTTTGTCATCAATATTTCACACAAGCCTTGACTGAGTGGTGATTTTTGGGAAGGGCCGGAGGGAAGGACAAAAATTACTCTCGGTTCAGATGAAGTTGACTCTGGTGAAAACATCTGGCCAAGAATTGATGACTGTGCATCTTTCATTTGGGAACAGGGAGAAAATTTACTGATGATGAGGAAGAATGTATTGCTCTTGAGCGTGTTCTTAATGAGAAATGACTAAACCAAATGGACTTCTGGCTAAATTCAGAGTGGTCAGAAGGTGAAAGGGAAAGGAGGGACAAAAAGTGAATGAGCCCTTTGCACGTTGCCTTTTCTGGCAACGGTATTGTTACCTTAATTTCTTCTACTGCACTAACGGGGGTATGGAGAAAGACTTCAATATATGAGAAATGCTAGCTTCTAAAACTCCAACAGTGTTTAAGTGCGGTACTCCTCCTCTCAGCCAACCTCGGCTGAAGTATCTAGAAAGGAAGCTCACAGGGGTCCACTCAAGGTGGCAATGAATTCTGTTGCAGTTTTAATCAGCATTCAGAAGGTGGTGTAGCAGGGGCTGCTGAGCACAGCGTGTGCCCAAAAGAGAAATTGCTTGAAAGCTCTAATCCTGCAGAACTACCTGCATCTTCTCGGCATCTTTCAGCATATGGAGTTCCTCTGGACTCTGGTTTGGTTTGAAGCTGGGACTCAAGTATATAAGGAGTCCTGGAAACTATGGGAGAAAGTTGGGCAACTGCATACTTGTGTGTATACGTGCATGTGCACAATGACTGTATCCTCCACAATTCAAAATTTTCATGTTAGTATACTTTTCTAATTTTATAGTATATATCTTAATTTTTTATTACCGTGTTATGCGTTTTAGTTGAACAAAACATTTACGTTTTCTATCCAGAAAAAGGGTCTTGCAGAAACTGTTTTTTTTCTTCCTAAAATAATTTTGAGTCTTTTAAAAGATCATAAAAACAATCACTTGTGGTCACACTGGTTATTGGTACTCCAAAATACAAACCTAAACATTAGTATAGTAATGTGTTATCCCCAGACACTCTCCTCTGCTGCAAAGGAAGAAAAGGAGCAGAGAAGCTGGTTATATTTTAATAAAGTCATTTGTTGAAGTAGGTCTTAAGGGGCTAGTGGTAAAGAAAAGAAAAGTATAATTTGCGAAATGATTATTTCTGTTATTTTAATAATAAGGAGAAATTAAAATGAAGGCAATCATGTTTAGGAAGAATGGTATTACCCTTGATTGTGCAACAGCATGCAGGGTCTGTTCAAGTGGAAAAGATAAAAGATTATTCTTTGTGGGACAAATAGATTTAGGGCAACATGATTACAGCTTTATTGAATAATGGGCTGGAGCATGAAAGATCTAATTTCTAAAGTGTTTCTTTAAACAAGATCTCTTAGCCAAAAGGAGCAATACCGTTTAGGAACTGCTGGAGATGAAATTGGAGATGAAGTTTGTGAAAATTGGGATAAGTACTATTCACATGAAGAGAATGAATCACAATTCTAATAGGGTTGAAAATGAAAAGGAGATAATTTTGTCTCATCCTTTTTTATTATTCTCTATAAATCCTATTATAATGACGGAAGACTTACTTTTTCTAAATCCTACCTAGCTATGTGTGGACCTATGCATATACGTGATGTGCATGCTGAGAGATAAACTGATAGATTTAGTTTTAATGATTTGGCCCATTAAGGCACCCACTTGTTAACCTAGTCTTTCTTTTAGAGGTTACTATTTCTGCAGAAAGAATGACAGAGCAAGATATGAACTGCTGCCTCAGCTGCTCTGCTTCACAGCCTCGAGTATTAATGTGAGTGAGCACTGAAAGCGATGAAATAGATACTGTAGGAATCACTTGCAAAATCTTTCTTTTACAAATCAAGAAAGCGGAAATTAAAATAGAAAATGCTCTTAGAAAAGAAAGGTTCTTTCTCTCTGACTGTTTAACATGTTATATATATTCTCCAGTATGTATGTAAAATGTAAAAAAAAGGCAAAATAATTTTAAAATTTTATTCAAATAAAACTAATTTATGACTTTGGCTCAGAATTCAATTATTTTTTGTATTTTCAGTCCTCCAGGCAGGAGTGCCTGCCTCTAACACTGGCACTCCCCAGGTTCAGATATGTGTGACTGACTTCGGGTACCACATCTTTTCCATTGACTTCAATGCACAGGTCATCTACCCTAGAGAGAAATAAATTTGTGTAGCTTTCTGGGCTTACAGCCCTAATGTGTATAATTTACTTGGAATTAATTTCTTTAACATACTCAAATATTCTGATGGAAAAGAGTAACTAACTTATTCGTTTTAAAACGTTTTTTGGGGTTTTTTTGGCAATAAGCCTTTTCTCTATGAGATTGTCAGAGCTTTTCAAATATTTGGTGATGTTTGTAGGTTGGTGTTTATCATTTTGGAAAATATTTTGAGAGTTAGTTTCACAGTTTATCCATCTGGGTTTAATAATTGCTGATTAAATGGAGAAAAAAAATTCGTAATATTGTTATAGTTAATACTCTAAATAAATTAGTATTTGCTACTATTTATGGCCAGCTCAGGCAATGATTCAGACTTAGGAAAGAATTAATAGCAAGACACAGGCACAGGCTCTGAGATGTGGCTATCCAAGCAGAGGGGAGCTATTCTGCTCCTCTTGCTGCCAGTGGCAGACCTCCAGCCAACTTCGACAGCCAAGGTTTTACCCGGTGAAAACGCGGTCTTTGCTGAATCAAACGCCGGATGGGCTAATACGAGAGACTGTGCTACGCCGTTGTATATGGAAAAGGGCTGTGCTTTATGATCTCCGGCGATACGGCGCCTGTGGCCCTGTTCGACGTGGTTTATTCACCAGGAAATCTGGGTGCTGAATGCCCAGGCTCTCTGAAAAGAGCTATGAATTCACCGTAGCCAAAAAGGCCCCAGGCAGCGTCGGTGCGAGAATGAGCCCCTGGTTCCCTCTTAGCTCATGTCAGAGGTGAACCCTGTCACCTCCCCTAGCAGTGTGCAAAATTATGGTCTAACCTGGCTGTAAATGAGTCACGGTATTAGTCCGCACGAGGCCAGCATCTGTCTTAAAGTAAAATTGGCTATTTCAAAACGAGAGTCTTGTCGAAAGTAAACCTGAAGAAACTGTTAAATAAGTAAAGAGTTATTTTCTGATATGGAAGCTGTATTTTGGAGTGGCTGGTAAGTCTAAAGATGCATAAAAAAAGATGCTGCTGATAATGTGCACAGCTCCTTGCTAACAGTGCAAGCGTGTCACACGTCCCTTTCTTCCTTCCCCACCCACGCAGCTTCTTCTGGAAAAAGTAGGAAAAGCAGAATGCCAGGGTCAGCTCCTCTCCACCCACCCCCGGTTCATTGGGAGCTTTGTTACCCACAAATTTGTTCTGACTTTCAGAGGTGTGTGTAGTGCATACCTCTGGCAGAGGTCTGTAGCTGCATGTTGTTTTCTTGTTTCTGAGTTATGTCGAATGGTTCACTTGAACTGCAAACAGGGTTTTACAGACCCTAGTTTCAGTAGCTTTGCAGCAAGGCCGGGGCTGGTCGCTGGCGGATTTGTTTTAACACCAAAAGATGGGAATATACATTTTATGATTCTTTCAAATCTTATGAGTTCTTTTGAGGAAGTAATCGTAAAACCTGTTTAATGAATGTATATGGGAGTGCAAAAGAAAACTGCTGAACACTGCTGCTTGTGTTCCAGACCCTCTGTATTTCTGGTTGTCACTGGAGCAATAGATGAGAAATGATTCTAGTTTTAATTTAACCTCATTTTAGGACTTACATTTTTGATTAAAGATTGATCCTTTGTCACTCATAAGCAATAAATCTGGATAGTGTCATGAGAGGAAATAATTTACACACAGAACCAAGTCCTTAGCAGCTGTACAGTGCTTTTTTGAAGCCCTGTTTGTTTACACTAGGTGAGCATTTGCCCTGCCATATTTATTGCATCATGAGTGTTTTGTTCTGAATAAAAACAAGGCCCCTGTTCATCTTCAAGAGAATGAAATAGGCCCTGAGTTGGTATAAACAGCTGTAACACCTCTGGCCTTGGCAGCTGTCTGCTGAAATTACGACTTTGTATTAGGAACGTGCCCTCGCCTCCAGTTTTTAATGGTGGTGGACGGTACATTTCCATCTGTTATTTACTTTGCACATTTTTTATACTCTTATGTTGATGTACATCCAGACATATGCTTATTACCCAGCTGTTATTCCAGGATAGTGCCTTTTCTGGGGCTAGAAATGCTTCTGAAGAGCTCCTACAGTGGTGCCAGCGTCTCTCTCTCTGGCCAGAGACCACCATGGCCAGCACACCTGGAGCAGTCTTTGCCCATCACAGCAGTAATAGGGGTTCTCTAGTTTGTTTTTTCCTATTTCGCCAATCCCACTGTCTACATTTCTCTTTTTGAAGCAAACAAAACTCATCTGCTAAACATTGCCCCCAGTCCTCCAGTCCATCAGAACAGGAACAGGAGATGTGTGTAAAAGGAAGAACAGGACAAGGACAATACAGTTACTTCCACACAAGGGAACCTAGAGACAAAAATAAGATGTCTCACTATGTTTTTTACATTTGAGCTAGTATATCTAGGGATGAAGTCCTACCTCTGAAATAGGATCCAAAGTTGTTCCATTAATGCTGGAAAAGGATGAATCGAATATAGATGATTTTGTTATATCATCTATTCGATGATTTGGGATAAAACATTAAAAGCCCTAGTGTTTATATGGACTCTTTGTCTGAAAAAGAAATCCAAGTAAGGGATAAGATTTTTTAGGGTTGATGATTTGGTCAACTAAATTTAAATTTAAAATGATTCTGCACGTAGAACCAGAATCTGATGTGGTCATTGTCATGGGAGAAGGGAAAGTATATCTGCTGGTCAACTTAAAGAAAATCCAAATCAAACAATAAGAAGCATTTTTATTTGGTTCCTTGCACTTAAAAAACCCACCCTGAAACAAAACAAAAACACCCTCCCCCCTCAACAAAACAAAGCAACCTCCCCCCCTGCCCCGATTTAAGTTGAAGAAGCAGTCTTCCTTATGCGGGTTATGCTTCTAGGGGGGTACATAAACCATCTCAAATCACTGACGACTGAATCTGGGATTTTATTTTTTAGCTTATTTTAATCACTCACTAAAGTGCTGGTTTTCTTACCTTTATAGTCATGTGAAGTATGAGGAGAGTATGAGTGCTGCAATGGATGGCTATAAGCTC
>NW_009199845.1:42802-45396 GCF_000690835.1 Fulmarus glacialis | reverse complement strand
TCTATGATTCTATGATTCTATGATCTTTGCTTATAGAACTATGCTGTCTGAAAATTTTTGAGGTTTCTGACAAGGTGGCCACCAGAATTTTATTTCCAGTGCCACATTCACTTTCTACTGTGCCTTGTGGTATAGCAATAGGACAGTGCTGTGTGCCATTGCTTGGATGTCAGTCAGTCACCCATGCAGTCTCTGCAGCTGTGCAGAGCCCCATCGCTCTAGCGTTCACTTTATAATCTGATTCTACTCGCAAATTTGGATGCAGCACAAACTTGTTGTTCACTTATTGTACTTGGAATTGTACATATCAATTATCTGAAGGGCCTTATTGATTGAATTGCCGTCATCTTGAGCTATGCAGTAGGTCTAAGACACAGTCAGATTTTCACGAGGGAGATGAAAAACACATATCTGATATAAAAGCAACCTGTTGCCAAATTGAACATCTCTGCTTCAACACACAGGATCAGCAGAGCTGTTCAAAGACAAAAGCAGACAGAATTTTGAGTGCTGAGCACTTCATTTTCACTGTCTTTAGTCTCAAAAATGGTATAATAAGGGAAAGATTCAATCACCCTGTTTTCTCTTTGCAATTCCTTGTATGTAATTTTCTTCTAGGTAAGTTTTCTTTCTGGGAATAATTAGAAAGAAGGCTAGCTTTAGTCTGTGAAAATGCAGCATTTTTCTTTGCACTGAGAGACTCACTCAAGACTATGAAGAGCCAGAAAGCCCTTTGTCTGTGAGGTATGGGAAAAAAAATGAAATAACACCAGAAGTTCCTTCCTGCAAGCTCTTTCTTTGACTCCTCTTTGCTATTCTGTGCAATCTCAGATCCTGACTAGCACCTTCACCTCAACCATCCCTCTAGATCCATGACATCTCTTCTCTGTATAAAAAAATGCAAACAGTAAATTATTATTCCCTTACAGAATGCAAGTATTCGAGACTGAGTTCCTAGCTTAGCACCACCTCTAGATCTGATATTCTTAAAAGATGGTCTGTGCTTAGACGTAAGATCCTGAGTTAGCCTCAGCTCTAGTAATTATTGACCTGACCTAAAGCTATTAAGTCAATGGGAACCTTCTCATGGGTTTCAGAGGACTTTGGGTCAGGATTTTTGTACGTATTAAGTCCAGTGATGCATTAAGACACCCCTTACATTTTGCTTTGGGCACTGACATTTGAAAAGGTCAGCCTGAAAGAACCTTTGAACTGATGATTAAGAGGAAGCAGAGCTAAAAAAATAAGTTATTCTCTCACAACAAGCTCACTGTATGCTTTAACATATTCAAAGTAAGATATTTACATTCTCCAAGGATGGCAAATGGAGACATAAAATACTTCTTAAGACTTACATTATGCCACTATGAATGTTTCCAGAGAGCGATTAGTGTTGTTGAGTTTTCTAAGTACAACACCTTGAAATGAATAGCTTTTAACCTCGGTTATTGTTGGAATAGAATGGCTCAATCCTTCAGCTGGTACTTTTCTCTGACTTGTTTAAGGAGTCAGCACCGCCAAGTAAATTAGAAAACAAAATAGCTCAATTAGGACACTCGGTATTCATTGCTCAATGAGAACAGCAAGAAAAGACAGAGCAGCTCTCAATATCTGTGATAAGATTCTCTAGCATTTACAATGCACTGGTGCAGTTGCTATTCAGTCAAGACCTCCCATTTCAAGTTTCATCACTTAGTACATTTACATACCATTTTTAATTCCGTAAACTCCAGAACAAGCTGATTTTTTGTTGTGATACTAGGACATGCAGTTAGTGTATACTGAGCTCGATGGCGTGTAAAAGGATGCATAACTGGGTGAAAAAATGGTTTGTCTTAGAAAGGGCAGTAACAAGCACAAGAGAAATTATGAGATTCAGCCCCTGGGAGAATGGAAAAACCTCCCTCCAGTCTTTGTGCTGAATAAAGTTGGCTTTCTTGTAAAAAGAAGAAAATCAAAGGTAGCAGACTCCACATTTACAAATGTCACTGTCCAAGACAAACCAGATAAAACAATACTCACGTTTTCATTGATGTTACTACACAAAGGAGAGTGAAATGGCAAGTCTCTTCAGTTAGTCTGCATTCATTAGCTACTCCTTCAATTCCATCCATAACCAGAATGATTCTGCTGTTGGGGAGAACACTTACTTAGTCTCATCTACAGCCTCATGGCTGATGGATGCCTGGGAGAGAAATGCTAATGAAGACATGAAAGTGGACTTAAAATTTTTGGGTAGCCACTAAAACCAGATTTAATTATCTTTCAACTTTCTATAACTTAGTTGCCGATATTGTGGTAGAAAGGGTGACCTTCTACAGTGATAAACTGGATGCATTCCTACAAGTAAGCTCTGTCTGTTAATAAGCATGGCCTCTAGGTCAGGCTGAAGATTGCTGCGTTGCTGTGGGAACAGTGGATTATCACTGATGGCTCTGGGAGGAGCAATTACCCAAAATACGTAACAGTGTTGTAAAGAGCTAAGATGTATATTTTCCATGGAGCTGCAAGAACCAGTTCAAGGCCTGATGATGCCAAATGCTGCTTCTGTGGGAGGAAATCTCCTTTGTCAGATACAATCCAGTGACTCTTGA
>NW_009199845.1:12195-42771 GCF_000690835.1 Fulmarus glacialis | reverse complement strand
AAAGAGTGTCCTGAAACTCTCTATCAATCACATTCCAAAAAATAGCTGTGGTGAGGCAGAAATGATTTGGGGCAGACTTTTGGATAGTTAACATGCCACAGAGCCAGAGGCTGTCTTTGACTGTGGAAAACAATGGGCAACATGTATGCTGGCTTGTAATTTCAGCAGATGCTGCCCTTTACAAGCTAAAATCAAAGAGAGGGGAGTTAATTGTGCCTTTACTCAGCAAGACCAGCCTGCTTTGTGTTTGGAAAGGAGTGGTGCCAAAGCGGCAAACTTCCCCCGGCATTTTATGGCTGATTGTTCGCTCCAGGTGACAGACATCAATTCCTAAAACAAAGAAAAATAAAATATGTATGTTGTGGACAAGGCAGACCCAAAAGCCAAAACCTAGGAAGTAAAAACTGATGATACAGACTTGGACAGATCAGGTTATATCTAAAAAAGGGAGGTGAACTTACAATTTGTCATCTCATAATATAATGAAAACTGAACTGAAAGAGAAAAAGATATTTCTGAAGATTTGTTTTCTGCTGAATCCAAAAAAAAGTTCCTATCTGAGAATGCTGTAAAGTTCTTGCCACAGGGAAGTAACTGGAAAGCAAAGTATAGAAGATGGAACATACTGGCATCAAATGAAATTTGAAATCTTAAGCAATTGCATGATGGAAACAAATGTTTAAAATAATCAAAGACAAAAAGATAAAATGAAGGTGAAAGCGCAAAGAGAGGGTAAAACTCAGGGAATCTAAGAATATAAATAAATACTCAGAGCTGACCAAAAATGAAAAAAGCAAAAATAGATGCAAGAAAACTGGTAATTAACAGTTGCACCTGTGAATGAATTGTACTTATGTCTGGGTACAGCACTGCAGAACTATTTGTCTGTTCCAGAGCTCATTCTCTGCAGTTCTCTTTCATGTGAGCCCTGTTCATCCCCTGCATATAACCAGACACAGGCTGCATCTGACAAAGAAGGTTTCTCTCTAAGGAGGTGCTGCGTCATGCTACTAAGGCTTGAATTGGTCCTTGTAGATCACTGGAATATGTGCCTCTCAACTACTGAGTATACCCCATTACTTATTTTGACTAATACTTCTTCTTGGAGTACCTATGTTCACCATAACTGATGGTCCCTGGCATATCTCTTCTGAAGTTAGTGCAGTCAGATGAGACATTTAATTGGAAAAAAAAAGTGTCTTTTTGGGTCTCCACTGGTTTATGGCCCAAGAGATGTGACCTTATGCGTTATAAGAATTAAAGTCAGAAATATAATTTCTGACAGTGTAAAAATGCTTTTTGATACAGCTGGTCCAGGCAAAGTTGGCTTCTAGTGAACATTTTTATTATGGAAACTGAGTGACTTGTCATCAAAGTAACTGAGATAAGTTTCAGCCTCTACCTGTTAACCAGGGCAATAATAAAATGAAATATTTTAATAGAAAGGCTAATTCAAGAAAAAAACATCTGACTTGCTGTTTTATTTGCCCTTATAACTACTGCAATTCAGTGGGTCTATCAAGTATACAGTCTGTTTTGCTACATTAGGTGGGATATAATTCATGACAAGTGTCTTGTTCCTTCACCTGGTAAAAATCATAGATAAAACTTCAGCTTCAGTAAACGCAGGATGGATCACAGACAGCTTATGGAGGTGCTCAAAAACACACGCTGAGGCTCTGTCCTCTCAGATGATCACCTCTCCTGCAAGCAACATGATAACCACTTCAGTTAGGTAACTGGATGCTTGTATGTGTCACATCACATGGACAGATGTCCACTAGGTGACATGCACCTCATGCAATTGTCCTTCCTTATGATACAGATGTGTCAATGACAGCCATATGACTATGGAACAAATGAACATCTGGTCAGATGAGATGTCTTCCACTGCTGGAAGACATCCATATTTTGACATAAAACAGGAAAGACCCTGGTCAAGGGAGAGAATGTGCATGTACCATCCCTATGTTTACACTATTTCTCCTATTTCATACAAACAGTGAGTAAGACCATAGTCTTTGAGAGCCTAAAGCGGTGAAGATCCCCCTGCTCCCAACTGCAGCTCACATCTAATCTCACTTCACTAACCAGTTCAGATCGGTGTGGGTTGAGTTGGATCCATGAAGTTTAGCAGAGAACCTTGTTTTCGACATACATTTCTGATGTTAGAAGCAGTCAGGCAAATGTAGCTCATTTGTTCCCACTAAAGCTAATAGAGCTGCTCAGCAGGACCTGGAAGCATAATTGGGACCATTATCTCTTGTTCTGGTGAATGCAAAAGCAATTCTCCTTAACTTAAATTGTATCTATTCCTCTACCTCAGAGCCAGCATTTTTACCAAAATATCCACCTGTACAGTTGGGCACAGCACCTAGTTATGGAGTGTTGTGGCTGCTTTAACTCGGTCATATAGTCCTTCAGCATGCAGAAACTGTGCATAGGTGACTTCACCATTTCTGTTTGCATAAATCTGTGGGCGTTTCTGACGGGTTTATGCTCCAGCTGTTTTGGAAACTAAGTCACACAAAGCCAAGTGAGTTGTCATGACATCAGGCTATATTTGATCACACAGCATACAAGGGGATCAGGCAGGCTTTCGTTTTCAAACACTTGGCACAGAGTCCAGTAAAACATCTAAATGGTTATTATGTATTTGTTGTTTAATTCCCTTTAAGGGGAGTCTTTTCAGCCTGTACAAAAAATCAACTAAAAAACCCCAGACAAACCCAAAAGCCAATATTATGATGATGCTAGTTCAGGAAAACAACTCAATGTTTTGAGGGTTGTCCCAGAGCCACTGTGAGGGGCCATGTCCTGTGTGCAGCCTTCAAACACGGTGACGCATTTTCTCTAGCAGGAGAATATAGAAAAATTTTAACTTAATCCTTTCTGGTTTTGTCTTTCAGATAGGAATGGTAAAGTAGACAGTATTCTGAAGTTGCAAGAAGCAGTGAGTCCATGCTGTGTGTCAGAAAGTAATGTAACAAAGGTAAAGGTGAAATCTTGTGCAGGGGAAGGCAATATTTATTTATAAGGTCTCTAAGTAAGCTGATTTTTACCAACTTGCATGCATTTGGTCTCAGATTTCATTCACTCACAGTCTCACATCCAACATACCCACAAATATCAGGACATGTGGGCCCAAGTGGTCTGGCCAGGAACACCTGCATAGAGGACATGAGTTATTGAGTCCTTGTTACATCTCTGATGTTCATTTGACTGGTAGTGGTGAAATACTTTGGGGACAGATCTTTTACACTCTTTAGGAGTTCTAATGGGACAGTCCTTTGCTTCAGAATCTTGCTTACTTCAGCCTCCATAAATTGCAAGCAAAGTCACATCTCACTATCTGTTCTTCCTTGCTTGTTTGAAATCTGTGTCTGTTTTCCTGGTGGACTAATAAGACAAGCGTATGTGATTTGCTGCAACCTGGCTGCAGTCTTCCAGTTGACAAGTCATCTGTGCGGTGGTATTATCAGTGCACAGGCCTTCAGATCTTGGCAGACAAAATACACGCCTCAATTTTGCTTCTGGGAAAGGTTTCCTGGGAGCAGTGTCCTGGGAATGGTGTCCTTCAGTATCAGTATAGGCGATTCTCTTAACCCTTGTTCTGCTGTTTCTTCTGGTGCTCTCACGCACACATTTGCATTCATAGTTCATTTATACCATTCTTTTATTTCTGTTGCAAAACTCTACAAGCTGGTCTTACTGTTTTTTTGTGCAGGGTTTTTACATTTTTACATTTTCATCTCCAGTTCATTATATGTTTGTAAATGGTGAGTTTCTTCTCTTCTCCTTTTCTACTTGCTTGCAAAACACATTACAAAAATACTTTTTTCCACCACTTCTCACCCAAATGCCAGTACTAATGCGTATTCCCTTCTGCCATGACTCAGTCACGATACTGAGAAACAGGCGAAACTCCTTCATGTCTGAAAGTCATGCCAGCATGCCATTCCCTTCATCTGAACTGTAACCAGCAACTTTGAACAAGCATTGGTGCCAGATGGTCAGATGTCAATTTAGCACTTGAACTAGATGTGTCAGAAAGTTGAAACAAATCAATAAAACTATTTAGAAAAGATTTGCAACATGATTTTTTGATAGCTGGATTCATTCCCCCCTTTTCTCCCCCAGATTGACTGATGAGATTAAAGCTGTACGAATTAAAAAAACAAACAAGAAAAGAGGTACTGAAAATTAAGCAAAAAAAAAAAGTATAAATACTCTATCTACATATTACTAGATACTCTCATATAGTCACTGTGTCATTGCACTTTGTCTTTTGCATCCAAAGTGTCTATTCAGATAAGATAACTTACCAAAGTATCTTAGGGTGAAATTTAGTATCACACTTTAGACCTGCTTGGTGATGAAGCTCCACAGTCAATACACTAGACAAACAGCAAAATTCAAGGACACATTTACAAATAGTAATACTGGAAAACTGGCCATGAAACAGTTCTCTTTGAACTAGTACTTCTAAGAACAGCCTGATTTTCCAGCTGAGTTCGTGCTGGCCTTATGCTACCTGTACGCAGCTCTGCACTGAGGTTGCAAGAGAAACTCATTCTTGGCAGCTCAGCACTCTCCATAGCTCAGAGAGGAAAGGGCAGCTGAGAACCATCTATTCGGCACCTCTTGTCCCTTTCCATGTAGGAACTACCTTAGCAATAACCTACACAATAAAGAGATGCAAGGGTGAGCAAAGGCCAGACCAGAATGCATAATGTTTTGCTCAACCTGGAGCCACTTCAGCAACTTCAGCCATGCTGAAGTCTCCAGATAGCCCATGGTCATGGATGCAGTAAGTTGTTTAACTCCTCCAGTGTAGGAGGGCCTATGCACCAGACCTTTGCTTTAGCTAGCAAGGGTAATAACAACAGTAAAGACAAGGTTAGTGCAGGCTTTAGCACAGCCTTGCACAAGCAGTCCTATGCCCCTGAATATATTCTTAGGCTGCACCACCTCTTCCATCATTTCTCTCTGTTATTAATGTTAATCTGATGTAGCTGAAGACTGAAATCTTTGTCTACCCATGCAGTTGATCCAGGGCATGTCTGTTAGATGGTGGCTGGAACTCAGATTTATACGTATCCAAATGGGGATTGAAAAAAAATACATGCAAGAGCAGGTGAAGGCCATGATTTAGAATCTAAGAAAGTGTTAATTGTAGGTAGACTATATAGCAACAGTGGTGTTTAATTTTTTTCTTCAAAGAAAACCCTTCATTCCCTTTGCCTTTAAAAAACATGTAATAAAGTATCATTACCACCATGTTGTAGTTTCAACAACTCAAACCCAAGGTCTCACCAATTGTACCTAATAAGGTGCTTGAAATCCAAACAGTAGCACCATATAAAATGTAACAAAGCCAAAGTTTCATGGCAGTCCACAAGCCAATAATGCAAAATGGCATTTACATGTAAAATTTTATGAGTCCTTTCCCCTTCTGAAATCAAATCTGATGAGAACAGAACTGGGGTCTCAACACCAATGCAACAGATGCACTTGAAGAGATTTGTATCAGCACAAGTGAGATCAGGCTCTGGGGCAAAAATGCTGGAATACATTTTTTCTAAATCTAAGCATTGAAATGCCATATTTTATGACCATTTACATGTGCAAAGAAAGATCTGAGCTCAAAGCAGACAGATGCCTGTTTAATTGTTCAGCCTTCCTGCACAAATAACAGTTTCCAGATACGACAAGCTTGCATAGGAAATAATATTTCATAAATTTTATTCAGAGTCATGAAGTCTGGTTTTTAAAAAGTGTCTCTTTCAGATTAGCTCCTGCTTCCTTAGAAATCTTTCTGTTAGCAGAATGAATTTCAGTCTCACAGATATGCATATATACAAAGGAAGAAGATACTGTTGAATAGAGAAACTCTTTATATCAAGCTGCCAAAAATGAATACTGAAATTCTTGCCCCAGTAAAATCAGTGGTGTTTTCCCCACTGAATTCCATCCTGATGGAATTTTATTTTTAGATGTTTTTGTTCAAATCATAATATCTGAAGGGACACTTAGAGGAGTACTGAGTTCTCCTGGAAGAATCTATACCATACCACTTTCAACTGTGCTATTAAGAATCAGCTCAATTCTTGCTTGTTTCAAATGGCTGATTAAAGTATTCGTACCTGAAGGGGACACTGATGATTGTGGTCTGCAGAGAAGTGGGATGTTTTTTCACAGGCAACAAGTTCTGCACTGTATTTTTTAAAAGACCAGTATGTACAACACTTCACTGTGACATGCACAGCTTTGCACAAGGCACTAAAGAAGATAAAATGTCTTTTTTCTTTATGTTTGCTTTTCCACCTTTTAACAATTCTTTTCGTTCCTATTGTATGAGCAAAGCTATCATTTAGAAGTGAACTCTAACAAACTAATCATAATACACTACTGAATTTCAGATACCTGATATATATTAAAAATATACTCACAGAGCTTATTTTCTGAAGAATTTATAGCTAGATCCACACAAGATCTTAGTAGTGATAGTACCTCAACTTTAACATACCTGGCTGCCTAGTACAATCTATAGCCTTATGGGCAATGAGGCTCCCTATAGAATCATCAAACTACCTGAAGAAGAGGATCAGCAAAAGCCAGCATCATGAAAAAGTGACAGCTAATAAGAAATACTGAGGAGACAAATAAGCTTATCTCCTTACACCATTTTCAGTGATAGGCATTGAAAAGGCACTCTTTCTGGCATTAAACAGCTATGTTAATTGAAAGTTTTACCTCTTCCAGTTACTTATTATAGCTGGCAAGGTGTACATTACTGTCCCTATAGATCTGCCAGGGGAACAAATGACATACTCATCTCTGAGAAATCAGCCAGGTTCATTTAGGTCATCTTCACTGACTGTTCACGATCATATTCCTGACTTTGCTTGGAGCAAATATAGGAGTCCTTACACAGTCGCTTCCTCTGGCAGAGCTGTGAAGACAAGTTTATCCCCTAGAGAGGGAATACCGGGGTGCTCCTATCTCCATTAGCAGAGCTCTTGTCAAAGGAGCTGTTGATCATAAAGTCATTCATCAAACATTCTGTTCATTCAGGAAATTATCTATTGCTTCTGGCCCCATCCTGTCTCAGAATTTGTTGCATCACACTCCCATTTAGATGTGGGTTTGGGATTAGCACAGGCAGACACAGCATGGCTCTCTGTACCTACTGTGTAGAAGTGCTCTTAAACACAAGAGATGATGTATTGCCTGAAGATTAAGAGAGTCATCAAATCAGGGATTTTGGCATTCTCTTCGGACAAGCCTTCATAATTGGATTTGTCCCAAAAAAGATGGTTAGACAACATGTAGACTCCTGAGTTAATGGGCAAGTCCTTGGTGACTGTTGAGCTTTTTTGCATGTGACTTGACAGCAAGAAGTCACACGTATCTTAATTTTTCTTGCACATTTTTAAAATAGCGCATTATCTTAATGGTATGATTTTGTGCTGTATGTTGTCATCAGAGTGAATTCTTTCATAAAAAATTCTCTATTAAGAATTTCAGGAAGATATGTTGTAGCTTGTTATTGACATACAGTGCAAGCTGATGTTAAAAAAAAATAAAAGGGTGTTTGTGTAGGATGGAATGAAATGCTTTTTCTCTCTCAGCCTGCTATTTCAGGTCTCTATTTTCTTCAGAAGCAGGAGCGAGGTGAAAGAAACTTTTCTTCATTTTGCAAAACAAAAGAACAAAGCTCTCTTGCACCATTTACCTTTTTCACTCCATAAATGTTATGAGCAAATGTTATTTACAAATTTATATTGTGACAATGTCACAATTTCTTATCATGAAGGTAATTGTTCTGAGACAGTCTTTCAATCATGACTAATTTTATATTTGGCTGACTCATTTTGTCTTGCAATTAAATAAGATGTGTGTATGTTTTGATCTTTAAAGATTAATGCTGGATATCGTGCCGAGAAGTAATTGAATTATTTTGCATGTATTATGTTTTTGCAATTCAGACATGTTTAGCTAAATAGACTTAGTCTTGTTCTCTAATTGACTTATTTTTGTTTTTAATGATTCTGCTATCTCCTTGATGGCGTAAGATCTTCCTTTTCAGGAGGCTAAGCATTGAGGTAAGTACAACATATTACGGTTCTTACGAAAAAAATCAACTACAGAACTGAGAAACATGTAGCGGAGCAAGTCTTGCTTTGTATCCTATCAAATATCTAGTCTCTGTGTTCAGAGAGATGGAGGGCTCCCAGCATGTTCTGCTTGTTTGGCATTTGGGCTTACTCAATCAGCAGTGTTAATCCTGCTCTCTGTTTTGTGATAGGAACCCTGCAGAAGAGTTGCCCTAGCCCCAAAAGCAGTGCCAAATCCTACATTCCCCAGTGCCTTAACAGATCAACTCTAATGCTTCAAGCCCATGGGTCCTCACATTGTTTTCTTCTGGGACACGTCTTCGAGGAACTAAATAAAAGAAAATCCTGAATTTGAAATTCCAGTGAAAAAAATTTCTTACTGGTCAATGACCCAAAACATAGATTTCAATCAAAAAACTTTGGTTCTCAATTCCTTGTCTCAGTTTCTTTTTGGTCTTGAGTGTTCTTATCAAGGTCAACATCTCCTGGATTTTAGGTCCCCTTTTCTTGACCTCATTCCTCGATCCGATTGCCTTTTCTGTAAATGCTTGAGTACCTGTAGCCAGCTCCCTTAAATTTCATCTGACTCTGGCAATCCAAAGATTCTCTTCCACCTCAGAAAATATTCCCACTAGCTTTTGACATTTTCCTATTTTGTTCTTTTAAAAGCAAGAATTAGCAGCATCATCCTCTGCTCTCAATTTTGTATTGTGAAATTATTTACAACTCAGATGACTTTCAGTTTTACTGCTCAGTCACTGTACTCTTCATCCTCAATTATTAACCCCCTTGACAATTGAATCTGAGAGACACCTTTCAGAGCAACTTCTGCGAAGAAAAAAAATCAGTCATGGGAACCTCCAGTAAACACAAACATGTAGAATTTATATAATGTTTGTCCTATGGCCTTCTTTTACATCAATGCTTCTTCTACATGATGATCATCTGTTAGTCTTACCACACTCTCCCTAGTCATCTTCTTTGGATCTGTTTGAAAAAAGCATTTGTTGTTAATATCTATGTCTTTATCAAGTTTTCACCAAATCATTTTAGAAAGCTTTCTTTTGTTTTATACTTAATTACCTAGAGATTATATTATTTTCTGTTTTCCTTGTTTTTCCATGATTTTGAGGGATGTCTTTATGTTAATGATTTCCCTTTGCCTTCTGATTAATAATGCCAGCAGTTTTCATATAACTGATTTCATACATTGTATGTGTTTGCTCTGAACTGCTAACATGATGTCTTTACACTTCTCATATGATAACTGGAGCTTTTTGTCCTTTCATCTACTTAATTTTCCATTAACAACAATCCTGAGTTTATGTGGTTCCCTTTTTTGAAGTTAAGCATTATTGTATTTGATTTTTTTGGCTTTTTTGTTTCTGCAGAAATGTTTAATCTAAGCCAGTTAGGTCACTCTTACAGAGAGGTTTTTGGATAATGACACTTGAACTGGGTTCTCTGCACTGCTCATGGCTAAGGCAAGAGCAACTTCTCTTGTGGATTACTCGACTAATGTTAATTACTAGTCACTAATGTCACTAATGTTGTCTATGAATTTAACCTTGCCATGACATTGTAACACACTTACCCATATTTACCTGATGTACATGAGGAGGGGAGTATAACTGAAGTCTCCCATTGTTAGTGTCTCCTCCTCTCACAGCTGATAGCACTTGAAATCAAACTTTGTGAGAGTTTGAAACTGTATCTGTCTTTCACCGTCCCAGATCCCTGCAACAGACTGAAATAAACAACCAGTTTAAGCCATCTCCACAAAATTTTCAAGTGTTACACCTTCATTCTGGAGGTTATTTCTAACATTGTTAATCACGTCTCACTACTGCTGCTTAAAACTTCAACCCAGCATCTGCCAATGCACTTACAGTCAGGTCATCAGCTATGGTAACTTGGCATGGCTGTGTCAGACCAATAAATATGCTGTTTTTCACCAACCTCAGATCTGCATCAGATCTTGGGGTTTTATCATACTGACTAAATTTTTGCTGCAGCTCATGCATTATCTCTACTGAAGTCAGCTACTTGACACTTGGGGTTTATATTCTAACCATCCTTCATCTGAATCCATTATTTAAGCTTTCAGGTCTATTGTGTAGCTGTAGCATCTCTTAGTCATTTCCTCTTTTTGGTAGTATGTGATAGTATCCCACACTACAGCTCAGTATCGTAAGATGATTCATGGGTCCAAATTTTGTATAAAAGCAACATCACATTAGAGCGATATTTAAAACAAGGAACTTTATTTGTTCCCCATTCTGATCTTTCCTTCACCCTTACCCACTCGTTAATGGGCACTCATGCATAAAAACACACATGGCAGTTATGATTTCGTGGGGAAATCCTGCTAGACCTTATAGGTTTTTGAAAGAGCCTGACCCCTAGTAAACACCAAGTCAGAACCTGAGAAAGGTAAGCAAATGGCTTAGACCATCCAGATACTTTCCCACAATAGAAGAAAAAGTGGCGGTAAGTGCTCCTAAGGAAACTGGGAAGAGATCCAAAATAGTTAGGCACCTTCAATGAGAGGAAGCCTGCTGAAGGTCCAGTGAAAAATTACAATCTGCAGCTCCCAAGGGATTTCTTTTCTTTTTCTGTTTTTTTTTTTTAACTGAAGGTACTTTACCTGCTGCAAGTTCAGTCTCCTGGGAGAAAAACCAAAACCCAAAAACCAAAACAAAAACCAAAACAGAAAACAAACCAAAAGTTGTCTGATCTGTATAGCTAAGCACCTGACTCCCGTCTGAGCAAATATAAAAGTACATAATGATTGTATCTGGACATCTATCTAGGAAGAAGCTTACAGACAGCAAAAACCTCTCCGATCTAGCAAGCACAGGAAGAGGCAACAGCTGGAAGCTGAAATTGCGCGAATTTGAGGTAAAAATAAGGTGCACATTTTAACAACAGAGACAATTAATCATTGGACCACCTTACCAATGTTATGTGGTAGTGTCTGCATTACTTGGTTACTTGAAAAACACGACTGGTTTCTCTGGAAGATGTACGTGTCAAAAAAGGTGGGAATACATACGGCATGAAGGACAGATTCATCAAGGGCTGTTAATCATGATGGTCCATATGCGACTTCCATCACAGGCTGTCCTGAAATTGCCCAATGTGAGAAACAGAGTATTCTGTAAGAAGTATTTCCCAGTACATACTCTCTTCCCCTAGGGTTACTTTAAGAGATGTGCTTTAATCCATTTAACAGTCCTTGTGTTCTTAGAGATTAAATACAGGAAATTAAGAGAAGAAAAAGGAAATTATATTGCATGTTTGATAGAATCACAACGCTAATTGCTGTAATGGTTACTTCTGGACTTCAATATTGTGTTGTATGAAAATTGCAACACTGTTGAGGCTGAGAAACTCCATTCATTAGCCCATTTTTGAAATAAGCCCTGATATAAGTGAGATAATGTTTCTATAATTATAAAGTGATAAGACTGAGAGATGGTGAGTGACAATTACAACTTGGAAGAGAGGCAATTTTAAAATGCCACCTCTTAAGAATATTCACCTGTTTTTAGTGTACAGTCTAAAAATATGCTGGGAGTCAAACTCAGGATGGAAGGGTGACAATGACTTCCCAACAAACCAAAGCAAATCAGTTCCTCCCTCAACAGGATTTGGGAAAGAAATACAGTAACATACCATTCTTGTATTAATAGCCTTTGGCAAGCAGGCATGCAAGAATGATTTAATGATGTATTGATTCATTTTAAGATATCACTTTCCCCACAGAAGGCATGGGCGCTAAGGAGAACACAAAACAGCATTAAGACACTGAGGTCAAATGCATTCTAAAAATTGAAACATAATCATTACCTTCATTTTTCCACTTACCAAAACCGACAGCATCTGTGGTCAACGTAACTTAGCACAGACAGATAAAAAAGAGGTATTCAGGTCTTTTGTCAAGATGAAAGAGATTTTCAAGCTACAACAGCACATGAATGTCAGGCATATTCCAATAGCTATTTATTCTACCTGTATTGGATGTAGTGTAATTACCAAACTAAAAGTGGGCCAACAGCAATTTGTAGTTGCTGTCAAGTATGTTGGGACAAACGTGTTTAGTATGAGGTTCAGAAAGATTAAGTTTCAACTACAAGAAATAAAGCAAGCAAGCTGTGTGCAGCAATTTAGAATGAAAAATTACTATCCTCAAGATGGTGTGCTGGATTTCTCAAAAGTGGCCAATCTGCATATCTTAAGAGCAATAATCCATACAAGGCAAATTGATTCATAAATTGATATGAGCGGAGGATGGCAAAAATTAATATTAATACATTCATTTCAAAGGGAATTAGGAAAAGATTGGAAGAAGCGTGTAAAACCCATCCCACCCCCAATTTTTAAATCCTTAAATGCCTTTTTGATGCCATGAAGGTTAGGCTCTAACAGAGATGCTATAAGGAACATGCAGCAATAAGGCTGCACAGCAGGACTCTGCTTGGATACTAAGGCAAGGAACTTCTATAGACAAACACAAGCAGGCAGATTGTCTTGTCCTGCTGTAAGCACTATAGAAACAACAGGTGAAAGCAAGATCACCAAATAAGAATTATCCTGCTGCATTTTGAGTTCAGCCTTCCCCTTTGCCAGGAGGCCTCTTTCCATTAATGTTATTTTGTTTGTAGGAATGGTCATACTCACCTTGTTGGGAGGACACCTTCTACGTGTGGTTAAAACTGCACCAATCCATGCATCATTGTCTGAGACTTGTCTAAAAAGCCTTCCCTGTTACTGCAGAGGAAAGCTGGAAGAAGGACTTACAGAGCTTAACTCTTTTATCGTTTGCTTCAATTTCTGCCTGGCCATCTGTGAATAAAGCACTCACTGCACTACATGTTTAACTAACCCTTCCAGCCTTCCTCTGTTCCTTGCCATTTAGCTCCACCTTTTCCAGGTTGCAGTGAATGGGTAACTATCTGGGCCATGGAAATACGAATATCTGGCCGCCCATTAATGACCAACCCACCGAGGCTGTTTTAGGCCTGAGCAAGATTCCAGTCTATCTGTAACATTAGTGAATGGTCTTCATTTAAAGACGAAGCTGACAAATCAATGATATGGTCTTAAGGGCTTTTTAAATACCATTACTGTTTGAAAGCTATTACTTCATTTTGTCAAGTGGATACCACCACCTTTAATATAAAAAGGAGTAAATAAATAAATGGAGCCAATAAACTAAGGAAATGCTTAGTTTATAAACTTGGCATTTAGAGAACCATTTTTGATTTGGGTGTGCACAAATTGTGGGGGTTGAAAGTCTTCTATTTATTATTGTTATTTGCTGCTAATGTATAATAAATATATAATGCAAACTGGAAGATGACATTAATTTCATATACATTCAGAATATTATACCTGTAATGTTTCATCCTGTCCACTGTAGCAAAGAATGGAATCTCCCTGGATCAGTGATAAACTTTTCACAGTCTTTGAAAATCATCAACTAATGCATGACATACCAGTATGGGGGGAAAAAAGGCCAGAATGCCTGCGGCGATCATGGGTACAGTATGTTATGTGGCTGTTTTTCATCAGTGATAATGGTTTCTGAGAGGTGAAGAAGAAACTGGTTGAAAACCAAGGTATTTTCTCACAAGTGTGCATGCACACACTCGTATGCACGTGCACACACACACACACACATGCTTCTCTTTTATCTTTTCTGGCTTGCTATAGATTTGGTGGTGCTCCAAATTTCCAAGGAAGTACTTCTAAGGAAGTTGCACTTTTTTGTTCTTTCTCTTTCATTACTGATGTCAGAAGTTTTTTGAAAGCCACATTATCACAATGATGGTAGAGAGAAGTTCTGGCACAATTAAATGGCTTATAACAAGTTTTTCCATTCTTGTTTCACTTGATAATGCTGCTTTTGAGAACTATTCACTGTAACAGAGAGAGAAAAACCAGCCTGCAGAAAAAACAGACCAGACTCATTCTGTTTCTTCACAGATGACCAGAATGATTACGCACCTTGAAGTCATGTAAGTGAAAAACACAAAACTTGGTTAAATACACTTATCAGTTTTGGTTAGCTAATGACTTCTTTCTTAGGATAATTGGCCCTTCTGGGAACGGCATTTCTTGTATTTCCCATTTGTTTCTTCTTGGCATCAGGGAACCTTTACTCTCCAATTCCAGTGAAATTTACTCTGACTAAGCTTAGTTGTTGGTTTTAACTGTCCTATGCAGAAAATAGTGGCATTGCTGCGGGTTAGGGGTTAGGATTTCTGGATTTTATTATTAGATCTGTAACTTGTTTACATCGTACCTTTGTTGCTCAAATGTTATGTGCTTTCACTTGCACACCCACTAAAGAGTGGAAGTCATCATAATCCTCTAACTCATGATGTGAGATCAAGTCTATAAAGCTCTTTTCACATTTTATATGTGCATCTAGCATATCTTCAAGGATATTGCAAGTTGTGTTGACTGGAAGGGGGACATGTGAAGAACTGAAACGACCTCATGTGGGATCCTTCCAGTTCTCTGATGTTCTGGTAAACTCAGACAGCAGCAGTAGCTTGCATGCCCATCTGTCTCAAATGTCCAGAAGAAAATAATCCTTGTTTTTGAACGCAGACTTTATCAAGTTAATATCTCACTATCTTCATACAAGACTGCTGGAAGCGATTTCAGTAATCTCCAACTGTGGAGATAACTGCATTGTTTGAAGACAGTTATCCCAGCAAAAGTATCAACGGTTCCATGAAGACTCTGTCATGGAATCAAAAGAGAGGTTGGTCCATGGGCTTTCCACTGTTTAATGCAAGACCTCCCTCTTCATGTGAAGAGGCATTCACGGAGCAGGTTTGGTGACAGGACTTGTGACCCCGTGGGGAACCCACGCTGGAGCAGTCTCTTCCTGAAGGACTGCACCCTGTGGAAAGGACCCACGCTGGAGCAGTTAGAGAAAACTGCAGCCCGTGGGAAGGACTCATGTTGAAGAAGTTCGTGGAGGACTGTCTCCCGTGGGAGGGACTCCAGGCTGGAGCAGGGGAAGAGTGTGAGGAGTCCTCCCCCTGAGGAGGAAGGAGGATGGCAAAGACAATGTGTGATGAACTGACTGCAACCCCCATTCCCCGTCCGCCTGTGCCACGGGGCGGGAGGAGGTAGAGAATTCGGCAATAAAGTTGCGCCCAGGAAGAAGGGAGTTGTGGGGGGAAGGTGTTTTAAGATTTGGTTTTATTTCTCATTACCCTACTCTGATTTGATTGGCAATAAATTAAACTAATTTCCCCAAGTCGTGGCTGTTTTGCCTGTGACGGTGATTGGTGAGTGGTCTCCCTGTCCTTTTCTTGACCCACAAGCCTTTCGTTATATTTTCTCTCCCCTGTCCAGCTGAGGAGGGGAGTGATAGCATGGCTTTGGTGGGCACCTGGCATCTAGCCAGGGTCAATCCACCACAATTTGTTAATCCTATCCTATAGTAATGGATTTGTTGATAATAAGAGTAAACATACATCATGCCAGTGCTATAAGTTTGAGGGTTACAGAACACTAGTTAAATAGAGTACTTTAAAGAAGCAGCATTTTATCTGGTCAAAAGAAGGTAAAAATCATCTTCTTTTGAATTTGCTGAAGAAATAGTGTAGAAAATACCAGGGGAAAGTCTTGACAATTTTCCCTGTTATTTTGTACTTACACATTTGGAAACCAAATGGAATCTAGGATCTCACACTGCCCTATGCCTATGGGAGCTTACATTTTAGTGTCTGATGTGCTAGAACTGTCAGTAAAGGGTCAGTGAGGACAAGTTGTTGTTTCAAGATATACTTGTTTTAAACACCCTTACTTTTCTTCTGAGATGAATAGCTTTGTGAGGACTGTAAAGAAGATGGAAACTACTCCAACTATCTAAAGAACTTTGGTGAAAGATCTTACTGGCTTTAGACACTGTAAGGTCTCTGAGAGTATTTCACAGTTATCCAGAGAAGCAAAAAAGGAAAGAAGAAGAACTCTAAATTGTCTTGCATACTATGAAGAAATAGATTTTATTTTGAAGAGCTTAGAGTATTTCAGACTCAAATTTGTGGCAATAGGTAGGCATGGATGAGATAGCACTTACAGTCTATAGCCCCATTTTCAGGAGCTTCAGAACAACATGAAAATTATCTTTTGGAAGATGCTGGAATAGTTTGTGCTTTTTCTTGCTTTGAAGGGCTTTTTGATAGATTTTCATAAGGTTCTTTGAGCTGTTCTTAGCTAACTCAGATGGCAACATTAAAACTATGATTTTCAGTGATTGAGATTGCCTAGATGTTTCTTTGAACTCAAAACTAAGCAAGTTGTTTGTGATTAAAAGTTTTATGCCAATGACAGAGAAAACGTGGCCTAAAAATTGTCTTTGTTTTAAGTAAAAGTAGCAGACTCCATTTGACTGGCCAAACCCCAGCATGGAAAAAAAAGAAAAGTTTGAGGATGTACATATACCACTCAGTTCCATTGGGCCAGTTCATGTGGATTTTCCACTTTTGCCCTCTTTTCAGGACTTTCCGTAATGAACAGAAGCCTTGCGTACAGGTTGCCTAAGGCCTGGGTGGAGACGGACCTGCTAACTGTGGTGAAACAAAACCATGGAAAAAAATACACTCCACAAGCAAGTAACATAGGCTCAGAAAAACGGCATTACAAGAATGGCACCACTGCTTTTTGTTTTTCTTGACCTTAGGGAGAGAGAGAGTGCTCAGGTTATATCTGGGAACACGCAGCCATAAGTGACAAAGAGCCAGATGAGGCTCTTGTTAGTTCTGCCAGAGTGTCCATGAACCCCTCTGAGGTCTTTGAACAACAAATTACAGAGCAACATCTCCTCTCTTTCCTCTTCTTTATAAATAGGTAGAATGGTGAGAAACTAAATGGATGCAGTGCTAGTACTAAGTCTGTCCCATCCGTATGTGAATGATGGGCAAAGGATGTACAGTAGGGGAGATTAAAGAGGGGGGAGAGAATTGAAGTTTTCTTACAGAGCAACATCTCCTCTCTTTCCTCTTCTTTATAAATAGGTAGAATGGTGAGAAACTAAATGGATGCAGTGCTAGTACTAAGTCTGTCCCATACCTATGTGAATGATGGGCAAAGGATGTACAGTATGGGCAGATTAAAGAGGGGGGAGAGAATTTAAGTTTTCTTCAGTGCTGGCACTGGAACTGAGGTGATCAGCTTTGTGGAGGCTGAGTACGGCCTGTATTGGGGCTAGCCGTCACCTGGACTCTGAGGAAGTTGAGGCAACTGGCCCTCCACCCCAGAGAGCCCCACAGCATCCCTTCCCTTGCAGAGCAGTGAGGAAATACAGGGAGAAGACTGCTATGTTGTTCCGCGCACATACCAGTCCTGCTAGGGGCTGCCGTGGTGGCTGCTGCCTGTTTGCGCAGGGTCTAAACCACAATCACTTTGCAAACTGAATTTCAGCTTCCTCACTTAACATAGAATTGAAATTTTGAGTAATGTTTATTAAATGCACATTTTTGCATTTAATATTTGTTAGTTTCTCTCTTTTAATTTTTTCAGATAAAATCTCACATGACAAATCATATCTAATCACTGTATGATGCCCAGGGCTTCAAATGATTTCTGCAATAATTTATGGCTGCTGCTATGTGAATTGGAAGCATTTGATCTGCAGGCTCCTTTAGAGCACGGGAGGCTGGGATGCACACTACGCTGTGTCTCGTTGCTCAGTTTCACAGTTACTGTATTGTGGACTGTAAAAGTGCAAGCATTAAGTTTTAATTTAAAGCAAGCTGAATTTCTTAAACTGGGTTTGCAAGTTTGGTTTAGCCTTTCATAAATGGATGCCCCCATCTGCCTTTGTGTTAGTAAGTACCCCACAAAATCACTGATGTTTGTGTGGGGCACGGACAGTATCTATTCCACATTTACATGTTTAATATAGAGAATGGATCCTCCTCAGACCGTGACATTTCTGCCTGTTTTTCAGACTCCAGCCTTGTAGCAAAGCTAGGTTTGGCTGGCAAAGCAAATTAGGACAATAGTGTACAGCCTCTGAATTTCTCAAGTTGAGAAACTGAATTAACTCACAAGCAAAAATATTTGTTTGGTGACCTCATTCTCCTCTCCAGGGTATCATATTCCAAATAGAGGTGACCTATTAGCAAAATGGAACGCTAGAAAAGACATGGGTTGGATGAAATCTCAAGAAAATACTTTTTCAACACAGATATTTCCTCATTAATGACAAGAACAGAGAAAACAACAACAACAAAGGTCTTAGCTGCCAAAATGGAAAGAGAAAGGTACAATATTTTCCAGGATGAGGTTTAAACTCCTGGACTGTTTCCCCTTCTGTAGCCTTCAGTTGCCAACATGAAAGCTTGTACATGCAATAACGAGGAATGCTGACAAATGGACCCTGTGTGGGTGGACTGATTTCAGTCAAAGTGTTCTGAACAACCAGTCTTAACCTTCTATCAAACCAGTAAGCAGGAAATCTTAAGTTAAATAAGCAATTTTAATCTTGTTTTGCAGATATGCCTTTCTTTTATATTCCTAGGAAATCCTGGAGTTCTTTTTTTGATTGGAATAACCACTAATAACTGTCAGCTGGAGATTAAATAGAATTAAATTTGCACCAAGTTAGGAATTTCCTCGTGCTAATCAGCAAACACACATACCTCTCCCTGTATCCAAGTGACTGCCACGCACTTTCTGAGAATTATGAGTTTCAGAAAAGTCTTTTCCTTGTCCTCCTGTCTGCCAATGAAATTTGAGACAGGACCACTCACAAGAAGTTATATCTTCATCACTGACACCTACATTACCAGCTCCCAAACTACACAGCTACGGTGGGAGTGTTAAGCCTCTTGTTCTTATCACCTTCACACTATTGAAGAGTGAGTTACAACACTAGCTTCCTGAAAACTGTGCCAGTGTCCCAGTTTTAAGGGTTGCCACATTCCTAGGTATTGAGCTTTTTACTGTTTACCAGCTATCTTAGAATTTCCCTAAACGAGACACAAATCAAAGTGAAGTTTTTATTTTTGTAAGCTCAAGGAGGACAACAGCTACAGCAGGTTTAGAAAAAAGTGCACTGAAATAATAAAAAAATCACACTCCTTGAATAGCTTTTACCTGCATTTTTGTTAGGTCCAATATATTTCTCCTTCTATGCATTGACATTTTTCACTCATCATTCACTTAGGTTTTTTAATCAGAGCTTTTGTGGCCTCTTGTAGGCAGAATTTGGCTTTCAATTTAGAAAGAACAGAAACATAACTTAGGGAGTTTCAGGTTTTTAATTAGATGAAACTGAAATATGTTGTGTACATAAGAAAATTACCCATTAAATACATGTTTATTTAAAACTTTTACACAGAGGGATATTAATTGCAATTTTGAATGGATGGATTATACTTGATCATAGGTGGAATTTTCAATAGTACCTAGTGGGGCCTTCACATAGAGTTGGACAATTCACAATTTGAGTACAATCAATTATGTTTTCACAAAATATCTATTTTTCTGCTGTATTTATTTTTATTCACTTTGCCCCACATTTGAGAGCTGTAAGGCTGTGGCCCTACTGAGGCATTCCAGCACTTGGGAACCTTCAAAAGGAGCAAGCCTTGTGGAAATTTTTAATGATCAAAAAACATGTCAGTGGTAAAATTTTAATTGTGACCGTTTGGAAGAGAAGTTGGCACGTGAAACTCAGAAGATGAAAGTGCTTGATAGGACAGATACAATAAGCAAAAACAGGAGCAGAAATAAATGTGTGGAATTGGGTCTCTATTGGACTTCATAAAATATTAACGTCAGAGCCCTGAGAGCACCAGTAGACCTTAATGATGCTGACCAGCCTCACCTGGGACGCCCACCCATACCCTCTGCCCATGGGCCTTGGAGGCCCATTTCAGCTCCCTGCCCAAGCTATGCTATAGGGGTGTCTGTCCCCAGTCCCTTCTTGCACATGGGCCCCCTGGACCGGTACTGCAGCCGTGTCTCTGGTCCTGTCTGCAGCCCTGTCTCCTGCTGTTCCTGATGGGACTCTCTGGATGGGGCTGTGGATGGACGCTGTTACCAACACCCATCTCTGCCCGCCATGCTCAGGTGCTGCAGGACCATGCCCTGGTCAGTGAGGGCACTGCCTGGGCTGGGATCACCCCTGGCTCCCAGCTCACCCTCCCTTTAGGAGCAGTCTGTCCTCGCTGCTCCCTGACGATCCAAGAGAGGACAAAATTTTTTTCTTGCTTTCATAAATTGCTATGTGATAGGTACATAATACTCAGAAAAGGACAAAAAGCCAAGTGTAAGCACATTGAGAATGCCTAATACTCAAGGGAAAGGCAATCCACCCGCTACTGAGTCTTGGAGCCTGCGTATGATAATACTGTCCCTAGCAAACCAGAGACAGATGAAAGAGAGAATCAGGACAATCCTCTCAACCGCTAAGAGACCTTGATCGTGTAACACGAATGCTCCAAACATCAGAAAATGCTCTTTATTCTTCATTAATGTTTAAAGGCTTCAAAGTACAACACGGCTATAGCTGTGATTGAAAAGGACAAATTCTGCCCACAAACTTACCTCAATATTTTCTCTCTTATTTCCTACTCAACACATTTTTTGCTCAAAATACTGACAAAGCTGTTGCTTTGAGAGACAATGACAGTAGTTGAAAACTGTTCAGTTGACTCTAGGAGCCCAGGTCCTCTAGCATAATGCAAAAATTTTACCTTGCCCTATGTGGGTTGTAACACTCGTGTGTGTTTGACACTTCAACAGCCCTGGAAAAACACACTCCTGGTAGTGTAAAGGTGGGAGGACTCCAGCCTGCACAGCTGTTTCGAATGCCTAATTTCCATTTCCAGGAAATCTTGACACTAGCAAAAGTATAGCTTATTTGGGAGCCAAATGCATTGGTTTTTAAAGATTTGCCACAGGCACAAATTTCTGGAAGAGCTCTGTTTTGGAAAAGTCAAATAATGTCTTTGATTAGTCGGGGTATTTCTCTAAGAGAACAGAAATAGCTATACTGATTCTTGGATGCTGTTGGCCAGGAAGCCGCTTTAGATTCCCTGTGATGTTCTTCGCTCCTGGGAGCAGCCCTGGCTCTCATCCTCTACAGAGGAACTAGGACTCTGAGCTTTGCTGTGGCATCTCAGGAGCAAGGAAGTTCAGAAAATCCCTGAAATCGGCTTGCATTTCAGCAACAATTTAAGGAAGTAAACATGATTTGTGAAGCAGCATGAAGCAAAAAAACACCCAACAACCACTGAGTGGGACCTCTGCCCCCACTCCACTGGCACTGCATTTCCCTCAGTGCTGGCATAATACTGCTAGTGTTCACAGCTGCCCCTGTAAGGGCTATGAGAGCTGGTTCCTGAGATTTGCTCTCCAGAAACTACATAACCAACCAAATCTGTACTACTTGGTTGATTCCCTTCATGGTTAATGAGGAGGACAGCATAGGCTCTTTTACCAATTCACCCTCTCCCCAGATTTTAAATTCCCTCTCCCAGAGCTCCCGGTGGAAAGAAGCAATATGTAAGAAACAATCAAAGATTCCTTAAGAGGGTGACTTAGAACCCGAGTGTCCCTAGGTTAGTATCCGAGCCAACGCAGACAATGAACTACTCAGCTAGAGTAGTTCATTATTTATACAAATGATACTCTGGTCTCAGAATACAACGTGGGACTAGGACTGAATTTTAACATAAAGTTTGGAAGGTTTGAAAGAGGGTCTCTTGCTTTCCAGTGACATACTTTAATCCCTGTGAAACAGGATATTCTGGGGAGGGTCCCAATTTCTTATGAAAAGGGGCTTCTCTCCTTCCAAGAAAGGACTTGAGTAGGTGGTGCTTGAGCAGCAACAGCATATCCCACGGGCTTGGAGTTGATGTGTACCTACCTTCCAGAGACTTGACTTGCCCACATTGCTCCTCAGCGTCCCCAGCTGGCAATGTCAGTGTTCCTTCCTCAGCACACTGGCTTTTGGAAATCCTTTTCTTTCATTGCATGTGTTTCACTCTCTGTTGTCCACGGCACATGGGCACCTATCCTGACTTTCACTAAACACCACGACAGCAGCTCTATTGGTCTCATGCATCTCACTGTGTTATCCTGAGAAACTAAACCTGGGTTACTTGCAGAGCAGTCTAGGTCCAGACCTACAAAGGAACATAGAAAATCCCCAGAGGAGAGAGGTTACTCAATATCTTCTTGGATCTGGGAGAGTAAAACATTAGACAGCCTCCTCCCTCAGGTAAATGGACAATGTGCAATAGGTAGTTGTAGATTAATGAAGTTAATCTGGAATACCAAGAGAGGATTTTCCCTTGAGGATTGTGATTAGACCTCATATACTTTGAGTATAGCTAACCCATAGCACTTTACTCTCCTAGTAGCTGCAAAGTCTAATATTGGCAATATTGAGCTGTGGTAGCTAATTAGGCAACGGCAAGAAGCAGAAAAACATATACAACTGTACAACTCCTTTTCCCAGAAAAAATCTTTCTCATCCCATTTCATTTGTTTGTCCTTTTATACAAGTCTTATTACTATTATTTGCACTTTCCACACAAATACAATGAATGCCATCTTCACAGTTAGATGCTGCTGCTGCCCTTTACACTACTTCTTGATATTTGAGACACAGTTTGTTATTCAGATATTAAAATAACAGTACAGTTGTGAGATTTAACACCACTGGGTGATATCTCAAGCTTCAGAACATTTTATGTTTCTTTAGTGGTCTAATTTTCAAGGTGATTTGATTCATTTTTGCTTCTGTATTCCTACAGCAACTGTAGCCAGAAATGCCTCTTACCATTTGGGCAGGCTAAAAGGCTGCAGCCTTTTTCCTAAGATGCAAGACTACATACCGGGATTGATGGTGACATCTTTATCACAGGAGGCAGTGATGCCTGCTAGGACCAAGCTTGCAGGCTGCCTGGAAACTGTAGCTGATTCAAAATGCAGTGGCCTGCCAGAACAGAGAGATGAAAAACATTATACTAATCTCTAAATTGTACATTGGCCACCCATTGGAGCCTGGTTTTCATTCAATGCACTGGTCCTTATCTCTAAAACCTTGAGATTTGTCTGACTCTGAGAACATCTATTTTCTGCCTGCTTGCATGAAGGCTGCAGCTGATGAATTTTTTAGACTTTTCAGCTCTAGACTGACAGGTGAAGGGGGCAGAAGCACAATGCACCAGTTACTTCTTCCCATTTCCCGAGTTCATCTTTTTTCCCTTTCAGACTGCCATATACTAATTCAGATTTCCCCATCACAGAACATGGCCAGCAAAATTCTCTTACACATGCAGTTATGACAGTTTTTTTCATTACATTCCTATTAAAGAAAGCCCCATGTTGTCTCTGGTGAACATATTATCAGCTTTTTTTATGAAAATGTCTGCTAGATGTGATGCTAAGAAGTGTTTTAAAAATGTCTCTAATAATAAAGAAGCAGAGATTGAAAAGAAGCATTTTCCTGTGCTTTAGCTGGAGACCCAATAAAGCCTAGGGTTGATATGTCTGAGACATTTATGCCATCCAGCAGCTCTTTTACTTCATCAAAAAAGTTACAAACTGGACACAACAAAAGGATAACTGTACCTCGAGATTTTTTTGGCCAGGGCACACAATATGCCTTGAATGCCTTACAAATACCATACCTTTCTTCTGTAAGTAATGATAGATACTAACGCAGCTGTGTAATTTCTAGATTTCAGCCTCAGTCCTGCAATTAATATAAACGTGGCTAATGTTGTTCACACCTGTAATCGTAGTGAAAACAGTGGACTTATTTAAATGAGATGTGCTTAAATGGTTGTAACAGCAAAGCCTTAAAGATCAAGAAACTGTTTATTACATCTACTTCTTCAGGTTTTTGTCTTCAGGTGTTTTCACTTACTCTTTGTATGCATAAATCTTTATTTAGCATGGTTTTTGTTGCATACAAATACAAAGGTATGCTAAAAATATAAACAGCAGCAACTAAAGAAGCTGAGAGCCTATATAAAGATTGATAAGGAAATGCAGATGGAGACAAGCTCACATTTGTGTTGAACCCCCATCCGCCTTACAAATTGAAACACATTAATATGCAGAAGAGAGAAGGCTTTGTGTCAGAAATAAAGCAAACTGCCCCCCTCACAGATTCTTTTCTATAGGTTGTGCTGAAATGAACTGAGATTACAGCAGTGATTAAACATTTCCTTCCAAGCACCTTTAAAACTGAATGAACATCTGACAAGAAACTTGCCCTATCCACAATAGCAGATATCCACATGGATGTCTTGTTAGAAGATGGTTGTTCATATTAGTCTAGGCTCAAGAGAAAGGATTTCCACTTCTTGTGCAAGAATTTTCTATATATGGCTGTGTTTTAAAGCAGGTTGGTCTCTCTGAGAAAACTCGGTCTTATCAGCATATACTAGATTTTTCTCTCATCGTGTTGAGATAATCTCCGTGTCCTTGCCCAGAGATCTCAGGAGGTCTAGGTAGGGGAACGGCTGAGTTGTGGAACCCTACCAGCCTCGGCACTGAGCTGGGCGCTGGACCGAAAAGATGGGGCAGTTCTGTACATTTGCGTGAAAAAGGTTCCATGTGTCTGTGGAATTTTAATAATGATTTGGACAGTACCTGCAGATTTTTGGTTCCCCTAGATAGCCACAGAGCAACTGCAGGAACTCAATTTACAAGTCTGGTCTTGGTGGTATCTTTTTTGCTTCTAGATTCAGTTTCAGCATCTGAACAGTTTCCTTTGTCAAGTTATTAAATTCAGACAACCAAAACCCCGCTCAGTTGGTGCCTAGCCTTGAAGAAGCCTAAAATTTATGGATAAGTGAGTTTTATTATTAAATGCCCCCACTGTATCTCATGAAGCTGAGCACACTCACTATGTGCTCCCTCTAACTGGTGACATCTGGTGCTAGTCAGGTTTAATTGTAACTGCTTTGGAAAGATGTAATCTTTTTTATTTCATTTAGCTTGAATTAATCTCCCCTAACAAGCACTCAGAACAGCCCTTTTCCCTCTAAGTATGTTGGCCACAGAGCCATTGTTGTGACTCATTACTGAGAATTCTTTTTCTGCTTAGCAAAATTGAGACAAAGGAATGCCTCATCAAGTTTTTACTGTTATGCTGCCTTGCATTTATAAAGCTCATGTGAATGGGCTATATGCAAAAGTCCTTCCTGTGGAAGGTCACCCAATTAACAGCTAGTGCACAGAACCATTAAGTTTTATTAATACAATCCTTTGCTTTAAACTTTTTTCATCTAAAAGCTTTTTTAAATTGCTAGTAATATTTCTGAGTATAATTGCAATTAATTTACAGTAATTAGAGAAATTATGGCTCTGAATCTTATATTCCTATGTATATTTAGCCCACCAATATTTCAATATATGAACATCAAAATATCTTCAAAAATCCAGGAAGTTGTAATGCTTTTTGCCCCTCTGCTTTCTGTCATTTCGGACTGTAAGTTGTTTGGGCTGAGAATTCTGTTTTATTTCATCTCTATGCAGGATAACAGGACAATGATTTTTCTCGGGCTCACTGGATGTTAGTATAGTCATTACTAAAATAATTGAGAGAAGACCACAAACATAAGCTGTGGTGGATGGCCTGCTCACTTTCCTCCATCCGGACCACGTGTTGCAGTGGAAGGTGAAAGGGGAGGAGGAAATGTAGGTACTTCTCTCACCCACTTCCCCCCCTCCGTTTTCATCTCTATTATGATGGGAGCTCAGCATAGGAAGGGACAGCTGATGCTACTGGAGAAGACACAGTAAGATCTTTTCATAGATTCATAGAGATTACACCTCACAGGGATCATCCAGTCAGACCTCTTGCTAAGCAAAGAAGTTCTCTATATTCAAATCACAAAGCATAATTAAACTGAAGTCTTTCTTTTCTTGGAAGATTTAATTGTTGCATGCTATGGGCAGAGAATAGGAGACCACCAAGCACTGGCAGTACTTGAGTTTACAATAGATTTGTAGCAGGGAGGTATTCAGGTGATCACAGCAGGGGAACAGCAGCATGTAATACAGAGAAAAATGAGAACTTTTCCTTTTTCCTGCCGCTTCTGTGAAAATACTATGTCAGTTCATCAGGCATGGCCAGTACACATAAACAAGGCTTGTACTCTCAGGTCTTGGGAGAGCTGGGCTGTCCTACTCCATGCTCTTTGTCTGCCTACATACGGCCTAATGTTTTACAGAAACATGGGGAAAAAATCTTAGAATGCTTATAGACTGTCATGGGGGAAAAAAAAAATTCTGATCTTTGCCTAGAGGGACTTGGTGAGAGTTTAGCTTTTCAGGGCATTTAAAAAATACATTTTACTTCTTATTTCATTGACAAGTCATAAAGGTCACTTGAATGATCATGCAGTGCTTAACTACCCTAACTGCTCTCTCATTGATAACACAGTATTAGAATATAGTCACTCTTTATCAACATTGAAGCATGCTCTCTTTTATAATTATTATTTATAATTAAGGATTTGGTGAAACAGTTATAAGGGCATGCTGACAGCAGTTGACTTGGTAGCAAACCTGAATTTGGCCATAATTGCTGTAATAAATCAATTTCACCAGGATTATTGCTACTGTAAAACTAATAGTCTGTAAGAGTAGCACGTGATTAAAGAAGGCTCTCTGTCAGACCTTAGGAATTTAGAATGTAAAACTAAGTTCCTAATGTAGAATGTAAAACTAATAGAGCTGCTGATAAAAAATAAGGTTAAAACTCTCCCAAAGTGTCAACAATCAAGGAACAAATGAAGATGAATAAAAGGAAAGCTTGATCAAATTTTGAGGCTGATGAGAAAACACAAAAGAGCATGTATACTACCACACAAAGCTGGCAACCTGAATGCCCAAAGCAGTCTCGGTGTCATTAAGCTCCCCGCCCTTGCAGTGCTGTGGGAGTTGTGTTTTCACATCACTAATGTGAAAGGGAGACTTCTGGAATGATACCACAATGAAAAAATAAGCATGGCTCTTTCAGCTGATCTAACTGAAACGCTTCATTAAAACAAATGTCAGCATCAATCAGTGCGGTAGTCAAACTGTAGCCTTTTGAGCACTATATCTGTAGTTAGTGCCAGTCATGGCTTCTTCTCGCTGAAGTATCTGTAGAACTTTTGGTCAATTTTGGTCATGAGAGGATCCACATTACTCTTGCCTTCAAGGAACCAGTCTCAAAAAATGAAGGATGGCTGTTCTCAGACCAGCTTGGTCATATTCCTTGCTTGTATCCTGACTCTAAATGGGGAAAATACACATGACTAATTTCTCTTTTGGACTACATTCTTTTCACATTGCCCAAGCAACTACTTTCCTGTAGTGTAGAGATTTCTGAATATGGCAGAAGGATGAGCGATGAACCAAAGTGACAGCTTCCATGACAACTTATGCTACATGTTTCACAGACCTGTTTTTCCTCCATCCCTTAGAATACAGGGTACACTTCAATGCATTATCAGCTTACAAAGTGGAGAGGGTGGGAAGACTTTTGGGGTATATTTCTTGGTCTCTAAAAACCAGTAAATCTTCCTGCATGCATGTACACGCCCAGAAAATCTAGAAGTTCACCAAGGTAGGAGTTTAAAATGTTAAGTAAAGTAAAAAGTTTAAAAGCTTTAAAAATGTTAAAAAGTTAAAAATACTGTTTCTTATATATGTCTTTATATACTTTGAAGGTACTGACACATTGGTTTGAAGTGTTAGTGGTTTATTCATCTTAAATAGGCTAACTAGCTCATAGTAAAGATGAAATTCTTTTGAGTAAGCCTTTCAGATAAGTACAACAGGAAAATATTAACATGGTTTTGTACCTACATGTGAATGCAAACTGCACTTAGGATGATTATTTACTGCTTTTCTTATGAGAAAGAAAATAAATTCATGCAGACTATAAAATCATAGGAGTAAAATCAATGCTAAAATTAGGGACCGAATATATAAGAGAGATGCATAGAGCAAAAATTACGGTGAAGTTAGAACTCACTACTACAGTGTTCAGCTGATTCATAACCAACTTCATTAAACTGCAAGGTAGAAAGGAGAAAGAAGGTCAATGGCTATTGCTGCAAAATCCATTTCCCTTTTACTTTATTCATAACTTTTTGAAGAACGAGTCTTCATATCCTTAGCTGTTACTACAGCACATATCCTATCTCACCAGCCCCTGTTTCTATGCATCCTAAAATGCTGCCACTGAGAGCTTACCATCCAGTCCAGCTCAAGATAAGGTCCTCAAATAACAAGACTGCAGGATTAAAACCACACAAGTGGTTTTAATGTGTTGGAGTTTTAATTAAGTGCAAAGAATGTGTTGGAGTTTTAATTAAAAAATATGACAGAACCTGCAAATGAAATCCTCTTTTCATTCTGAGACAGGATAGCAAGAAATGTTGTTGCAGCTACCTCCACCTTGTTTTCTTGAAGGAGTGGCAGTGCATGGAAAGGATGGAAAGCTCGCAGCTCACTGGGAAGCTTGTGTGACTTATGACTGCTGAACGTGCTGAGTAAGGAAACTTGGAGCCTGGCAGAAGAGACTCCAGGTGTATTCACTGGGTCTCTGCATAGCTGCAGAAAGAAATAGCGTTGCTTTACAATGAGCTTTAATTAACCAGACCTGGAACAAAGTGGACTGCATATTTCAGTAACTCTTCAGCCCTGTAATCTTAGCAGAGTAGACAAAGATTAGGACCAAACTGGGGCGCTTAGATAGGCCTGTCAAGTTACAGATGCCTGATGAGAATTTTATCCATCAGGATGTCAAGTTCTGACTTGCCTCTGGTGTCAATCGCTCTTCGGCAGGAATCTGACTCATTAATCAATACAGAGCTCACATTGATGATACTGAAGACAGTTATTTCTCCACAGATCTGTGTGCCTTAAAGTAATGATGCTGCATCTTTAAGATCGGTGTTCTATTCTTAAAAACAGAAACCCAATAACACAGGTTTCAGGCAAAATTTTTGGCAAACTGGGTGTTAGCAACTTAGAAGAAATTAAAAGATGAGACAGGTTTCTGTAACAGTCTCCTGAATCTATTTTATATCTGTTTTGTGGAAGGGGTTTTATTTTAAGATGATAAGACAGAAGATTTAAAATGATCACATCATACAAATGTTAGCAGTCTCCAAAATTGTCTCGTTTATTTTTCTCTCCACATTAGAAAATGAGTCTGATAACACTTTGACTGAAGTCAGAAGAATTGTTCCCATTCAATTATACCCTAAACCTGCAATGGGATTTGCTAATAAGTATAATGTCAGAGCCAGTGCAAGTGATGAGCAAAGGGTTTTTATGATGCACAGTCAATAATGAACATTTTCCTTTAGTTTTTCTGGAAGGCCTAATTTCAGAATCAGGGGAATATTCAATGCCGAATACCTATTTCAGACGGGCCAATTCTGCAACCAATACTCAAGTTAAACATTCAAAATCTGTTTCAGACCAGCTTCCGTGGCATTAGGTGATACCTGAGGTGCATGAAGATGGCAGCATCAGAGCTGATATGAGTAAGAGGCATCAATGACAGAAGGAAACAGATAAAGAGCATTCAAAAGGAAAACAGTGCCAAGCAATGCTTTCAGAATATTCTCACCTCCCTGTTCTTCTGTAGTTAGTATTAAATAAAATCCTCATTGGCTGATCAACTCAAATTCATAAGTCTGAAAATAATTCTGCCTATCCCACAGCATGATAGTGGTCATGAGATGAATTTTGCATCTTTAATCTACCATGACTATCGAGGAGAAAAATCTCAGAACTTTTCTGTCCATCAAGCCACCAGGATCCTGCCCTCTGTAACTTGAAACTGTTCCAGAAATTAATGTCGAGACACAAATGGGAAGGAACTGCACTCACAGCTGGTTTTTTCACCACTGTTAATGGTATAGGCTAATTAAGAATTATCTCCACACATTTTTCCCATATTTACAGATAGCTGTTCAGTTTATGGAAGAGCTGTAATGTACCATACAACACCTATGTTCTTTCTAATCTAACTAGAAAACCCCGTATTTATAGTCATGGTTTTATCATCTGATAATCATATATTAGCACAATGTGATCTGTTTATTTCTATCAGTACCACGAATGCTGAGTTATTTGTTCACCTTGCATAGTCTCCCCCAAATAAAATACTGGCTTCACTTAATTCAGTGGAAGTTTTACCACAGCTGGACCAACATATCATACATGCTACCCTGAATACTTTAAAATAATTAACATCTTTTAGTCATTTTAGGTTTTATAAGAGAAAAAAAGTATCCACATCTAGATTTATTCGCCTCCTCCTTCTGGGAATCCTGAAAAACTGCAAAACAAAACAGTGAGTGTGATCTGGATATGACTGGTATGTTTGTTTGCATTTTAAAAACCAGAGCTGACTCCCCGTTCTCATCCCCTATGTAGCTCTGCT
>NW_009199845.1:0-12164 GCF_000690835.1 Fulmarus glacialis | reverse complement strand
GTAGGGAAAAATTTAAGAGTCTTGGCCATGCCTACAGAACACTGCTCTCACAGTCCAGCCTTTTGGTTTCCCCTAGAGCTTAGAGACTGGCAGCGGGGTTAGCTAGCAGCTGAGAGAAGGAACTGCTGGCTACTAAAATGCAGACTGACACCCAGGCATGCCCACAGCTTAGGCACCTAACTCAGTGGGAATTAGGTGCCTAAACAACCCCCAGGGCTCAGCGCTCAGACACGGCAGTAATGGTTGCCATTATCTGTTCAGAGGGCGAAATATTCGATTACGTAGACTGTTCCTAAGGCTGCTGACACACTACACAATTCTTAGTTTTCTCAGTTATTCATGTGTTTGACCTCAGAAGCAGCAGTAACAAAGGCATTTGGGGAAATGAGGGCATAGCATCCTATGGACAAGCAGTTTTCACAGGATGAGAAACATGTTAAATACATGCATTGACCTATAAGCCATGAAGTCCACCAGTACAAACCCCACAAACTGCTTGGCATGAAAAAGGGAACGATGCAAAATACTGGGGAAGAGATGCGCAGGGTGATAGCAAAACAGGAAAACAGATGAAAATGAAAGAAGCTAAATCTGGATGGTGGTATAAAAATTTTGTTTCTCAGCACACACTATTTGAAACAGAGAGGGTCTCCCATGCCTTGAATAGATGCTAACAAACTGCCTGCTCAAAGTAGTGTTCTGTATATATAAAAACAGGGATCATCCTTTAATATCCATTCATCGTGGTGAGGGAAGTGGTGCATCTAATACCATAACGAAGCTCTGAGGGTGTGTCTACATCAGTGGTTCAATTTGGATCGCTTTTCAAGTATATCTCCTAATATCACTATTGAGTCCTCTTTGATTCATGTTGTGGAGTGGTGTCTGAGTGCAGAAACTGAATGCGTGCTCCAGGAGCACACCTAGTGTACTGCCACCACAAACAGGCACTAAATCCGTAGACCAGATTTGTGCTAGTCCAAAATTTAAAATAACCCGCAATGTGACATCCAGACCTCAGCACTAACTCTTTCACGCTACATATGTACTGTTATTGGTCTGCACTGCTTGCTAATGTAAACTTGGCCTCAGATATAACTTTTTGCAAGTGTTGGCAAATGCTGATAAAGTGAAAGAGGCTACTAAAGTGGCTCTGGCTTCAGCCAACAAGGGGAGATGAGAGAAAGGGGAGAGAGAAAAAAGAGGGAGGGAGAGACAAGGGCAGAGGCAGGAGTCCTGCCAGCATGGCTCACAAAGAGACTGGCAGTGTGACGCTCTGAAGCTCTCAGAAAAGTTGGGGGAAACAGAATGGAAAGTTGCAGGCTTTCTCCCACTACCAAAGGGTAAGGTCAGAAAGGAGCCAAAAAGTATGCAAGTCATTATTAATATAGGAAGGCAAACATGGATGCTGCCTACAACATTTATTTTCTTTGTATTAATCCAAGAGCTCAAGTCTGAACATCTTCTAACCAAATGCATGTACTTAAAAACTCTCTTCTTTCCTGTATTTCATTCGTATATTATCACATTCAGCTTGCATTCTGAGATGATGCGATGACACGAGGTACATTATTGACCGTGACACAGAGATGAAACAACCATTTACCATCCCTGCCTGCTTCATGACCTTCACCTACTCACCTTCTCCTCCAGATAGTTTTGAAAATTGCAAAATGCCTTTCCTGTCTGAAAATTACAGCAACTGGATAAATAAGATGGTAGATAGTAGATAGCATGAAGGAAGCTAACAACAATTTATATTTCTTGTGTCAAAAGAAGATGATATGCATAGGTGAGAAATTAAAAACAAGTAGTTTGGGTTTTAAATAGAGGTGAAAATAAAATTGTGGATAGAGATGGACACTTACCTTGGGCAAATTGCCTGTGGAAATGACTAATAGTACCGTCACTCAAGACATGCAGATGAGTTTCCAGCCTACCTGAAGATTCCCTTTGACCCCTGTCCACACTATGAGGCAGTTGATGTGAACGTATGTGTTACATACCATGATACAGTTTGTTGTTTCACACTCCACAGACTCCAGGTGGTCTTTCAGTACAGGAGGAATCAATGAAGGTGTTGAATTACTGCAGAGTTTAGTCCTGGAGCATCTGCATGGGGCCAGGCTTCAATTCAGAAGAGAGGCATCACCTGAAATATTTTTATTGTTGCTGTTATTTGGAATTTTCTGTTTGGTTGTTAGAAGGTGGAATTTTTCCTAAAATACTGAGCATAGGTGACTATTGCAATAAACCTCTTTTACAACTGTATTTACTTAGCTGTAACTTTTTACTCTGCAACTGCATTTTAAGCTATTAAGCTCTATTTAAAACAAAACAAGATAAAACAAACCAAAAACTGGCCTTTGGCTTTTTTCTGGTCATTTAGAAAATTAAACAGAAGTTCTTCAACTTAATAAAATATGCAAGATAAAACTGCAAAAAATCTTTGATCGTGTCAGACTGGAAGGGATTGCCTTCTGTTTTACTGCATGATATACCATCAGGGACTGCATCAAATACCTTAATTGGAGTGGGATTTAGAAGCGGAGATTTTCTGTCGCATCATGGTATTCTCTCAAACGTACTTTCTAGCACTTACTTTGCTCAATACAGTATATACATAATAGCATCTTACATATATGTTGACACGATTTCCTCATTTTTGTAAGCTGCATAACTTTCAGAATCCCTTATTGAGAATCATTTGCATAACTAAATAGAAGAACCACAAAAGAAGAGATTTTTTTCAAGTGAGATTGAATGCTAAAGGAAGATAAATTATTAAATACAAAATTCAGCACCATACTCAGCATAGCTTTCTGGTGTAAGAGCTCAGTGAAAAGTTTCTGTAACAAAAAAAAAAAAACTTTTTCGTCAAATGCACTTTTAATCATATTCAGGGGCTGATGATCTTTGATGTTTTACTAAACTTCAGTATCTTAGGCTACTTTAGAAAAACATGTATATTTTAAAAACATTCATTAAGTACTGCATCTTGCTTCCATTGCATCAAAAAAGAGCAGAAACTGAAGTTCCCCATTAAAAAAATTCTCAATGTAATCTTATCTTCAGGTTTCAGAGAAGAATAAAAATCACAAGGAAATTTAAGAACTAGGTGGCTGTACACAGTAAGATATCACATTATGATTTTTGCTGGAATGGGAATTTTAGGTTTGCCCTTTGGTTTGAAGTCAGTGGCAGTATTTACAAATCTTGTATCTGCAGGTCATCCTCAATGAATGGAAAATTCTATTTATACAGTTTTAGACCCCGTGAGGTAATTTTTCCTCAGTATTTTCCCTATAAAAACATGACAGCACACCCTATTTTAAGAAACACGTTTGGATATGCTGACAATTATGTATTCATGATTGATTTTCCAGTATTTCACACCATAAGTGATTAATTGCGTGTTATATTTAAGATCATAATGGCATCTTTGTACATCCCTTTTGCAGTAGCATTGGTGGCTACTCAAAGTACAGGACATCAGAATACCAAAGATAACAGATAAAAAAAGAAAAATCTGAAATATTTTCAGTGACTGTTAGATGTACAAAATAGCGTGCCCCAAATGCTGAACTCTCTTCAGAGATGTACAAGTACCACAGATAACCAAAGCTAACTCTTCAGTCAATCTTGTGCAGGTGGACTTGAACTTTCAACACCAAACTGGACCTGTGCTGTCACTGTAGGACGAGTACGGCTACTTCAGTTGTTAGTAGCCATATTTCCCTTTAATTGTGTATTATCATTGCCATGATAAAAATAGCTTCCCATTAAAAATAAAAAGAAACAATTACACGCCAGATTATGATGAGACATCAATTTTTAACAAGATTTACTGTGAATTAAATGATTGTTTGCTGTATAAATATGTTTCAGAAGGCTAAGAAGTTATCCATCAGGAAGATCTGCATCACTTATTCATACGACCTTTAAATGAAAACTCACACACTGAGAACTCTTTCCACAAGCTAGATGAAATAAGTAATAAAATTTAACTGGGTGTCATACAACAGCTATGGTTATCCTATAAATTTACTTTGCTCTCTGCAATTACTTGTGCTTACTGATGGACACAATCCAACACAATGAAAGTCATAAATATCACAGGTGCTTTTGTTTATATCCGTCGTGAAATAGTTCAAGGAGCTACACTCATCAAATTATTGGGAAAGTTCACTTTTACAAACATTTTTCAAGCCCAAAATTTTTTGATGGATTTGCATGTTCTTTGAATGTGCATTTCCATCTCTGCTTGAATGATGAAAAATTCCCATTCTTCTTGTAACTTATATGAATACAGTTATTTAAAGATTAAGCGGTTCTTCAAAACAGAGTTTATAGTGAGTCACTTGTACCACATGAAACAATTCCAAGACCCCAAAGATTACACAGCAGGGAATCAGTAAAATTATAGCAGCACTTAGAAAGAAGCAAGAACAAGCAGAGTATTAAAAATTGTATAGAATTGTTCACAGAATTAAAACGGTGGTTATACAACACAGTTGGCATGGGGATTATAGCATGAATTTGTGAATAAATTGCAAGCTTGTCCCATCAAAAGGGGTTTCTGACATTTCCATTTGACAATGACAGTTTTAACAAGTTTTCATTTACTTTCATTTCATTACTACCTTTTACAGCGAAAAGATGATAGGTAAAAGCAACTCTATTCTACAGGTGAAATAAGAGAAGTGTGCAAAATTTTCTTCAGGGGCAATGGATGAAGCCCCTCTTGGTTTCAACAGAGTTTTGCCCATTTGTAAATCTTGCCCAATAAGTAATTTGAGATACTTTATCCTGCACAGCTACACAAAGTAAAGGAAACTGCTGTAAAAACCACGATTTTTCAACATGTGAAATGTCTTTTGATATCTTTGTGTGAAGCCTAACTAAAATGTGTCCAATTTTTCTGTTTAAATACAGTGATACCTATCAAGCAACTTGAAGTGCTGCAATTTTATAGGGGATAAATGTAAAGATAATAAATGAAATTCTCTCAAATCCCTGTGGAAGCTTCATGACCATTTCTCTGAGGCATATACTGTTTCCCTATAAGACAAATCTCCATACTCAGAGCTGCATAGAACGGTTTTGACCAAGATTAAGACAGCTGATAGGTACAAATTCCAAACCAGCAGCTATTTTATTGTTTTATAAAGTGCTTTAGGCTAGCTAGGCTTCTACCCAAAAAATGTAATTGGATCCTAATTTTCTTCTCAAGATATACATCTAAAGTTATACAAGTCTTGCCAAGGAGGCATAATTACAGGTGAAATCAGTTCTGACACCAGTGTTGTAATCTGAACGCTGGATGTTTTCAGATGCCAGCGATGTCCATAGGTATCAAATCACAACTCCACGCTTCTTTCCCTTTGAGGAAACACACTGGGGTCCCATCTATTCAGTTATGCTGTAATAATGACTAGCAACTGAGTCATAAATATTCTGCCCCGGGATGGAATACGTACCACTGTGAAACCTCAGAAGCAAGGCTCGGTTAACATAATGATCCATGCGCAGCAAAGTCAATAGAAATACGGCAATTTTCACTAGGTTAAGACATTCCCCCTTGGAAGATACCCCTACTTACAAGTAAGAAATAAAGCACGCAATTTTCTTGCTATGAGTATTGGTTTGGTTTATGCCCTTCGAAGTGGTGAGACTAGTTGCCTTACTTTTTTAAAACACCAGGTTTTTCTATTGGAATACACATTAGAGCAGGTAGTATTATTTGGGGAGCATGACTTCTTAGATATTATTTACCAGCTAAAACAATATATACAACTCCCTCATTCTTTTCAAATATTCAAGTTAATCAAGCAGTAACAAGATTTTATGTGCAACTATCATCTGCCCTGCTCCAGGCAGGTTTTAACCAGGTGTGATGAAAATCTGCTAAATACAGTTTGTCCTTGGCTATGTTTACAGCCAAAACATACTCAGTAGCATTCCAGCTGCATCTACTGCTGATGATACTTGTCACCAAGTAACTTTTCGAAGGGAGGTAAGGATTGAAAACCGAGGTTCCAACCACTGATATATCAATACAAACCTCGTTAATCACAAGTCAATAGAATTACTCAGATTTGAAAAAGTGTGACTGAGATCAGAATTTGGCACTATGTCTTATCTCGTTCGCTGGGGCAGCAACCTTGCTCTTGAGAACTTGGGGAGTGTGCTGTCAGCACGTGTGTTCAGCCCTCAGCTTTCCTGAAAAATTAATGGCACAGAGCAGTTTGTTGTATGACTCTGCCAGGTAATTGATTTCAGTAATGGTACTCTGTGTCAGTTATTAACTACTACAGTAGAAAACGTGATGAAGTGGGAAGAACTGCAACGTAACGCAGCTTTTGTCAACCCTCTGAATTTAATATTTTCAGCAGCTAAGTGTGAAATAAATGCATCTGGATCAAGTGACAAAGAATCATTTATGTGTTCATAAACAACAGCTTGATTCTTTCTCTGATAAATGTGGTTTAAAACGTCTGTTTTTACAGCATAGATGTTAATTCCTCAATTAATTGTAAAGTTCAAATGACAAAATTTTCCTTTTAGGAGAAAATGCTTTCTAACATACCTTTATAATGAATCACTTCCATCTGTCTATTTGCACTGCATTTTCAACCACAACTAAAATTGATGTAAAGTTGAGGCACTCTGCTAAAAGTAAAATGATAACCAGAATCATGATATCTAAGATACAATGGCTGTATTAAAAGGGAAACATTTTAAAATATGTTGACATTCTAATGAAAAGTTAAAATCTCTGCTGAGTCACAGCACATCCAGTGATATCAGTTATAAAACAAGAACAGAATTTACATCTGAGTGGTTTAAGTGGCCTGAAATTTTTTATCTTAATCAAAAGGTCATGAAAAATATATGACTTCCAAATATATGCAGTTGAAATGGGTACTGAATGATTTTTAACAAAACTATAACAGATTACAATTCAACTGATTACCCAAGCTATATAATATTTTGCTATTTTGTAGAAATAATTGGTTGTAAAAGAGCATTCACTCATTAATTTCTCAGCAAGATTTATGAAACATTTGGTTTGAATGGTGCATAGGGCATCTACAGTTTGAATAGAAGACACTTTACTGAATTAACCAGTGGGACCCCATTGAAATGACTCAGCTTGCCAAAATTCTTTTGAATTTGCTGAAGGTTCATGGATATACAAATTAGAGCGGTTTCATGGGCTACCACAGCACTGCTGTGCTGAAAAGTTGAAAGATAATGATGAAAACTATTCATATATTTTCCTGGGTTTTAAATATTTAATAAATTACCATAGGCTTCCTTTTAAGTCTCTTGACTGCTTCCTTTTTCTCGCCACAATACTCAAGACACAGCGACTCCAGGTGAAATGCATCTTGACTGACAGAAAATGTATCATCTGCCTTGTGAGCCGTTTGTAGGGGTTTTTTAGGTGGGAGATTTTGAGAGTCAGCCTCACCTTTACAGGAGAAATTCTGAATTCTATTTGTCAGAAGGCTGTTTCTAATTGCCACTGGCTTTCTTGCCTCAAATAATTCAGATGGAGTTGACTGGGCTAGCATTCAACTGTGGGAAGAAAATTAAGGATCGAGCTCCCAATATCAGAGTGGGAAATGCTTCATCAGCTGGAGCTCTGGACTTTGCCTCACATAAGTCTAACCCTAAGATGTGCTTGGGATGGACCTTGCCCTGACACCCCAGCCATGTTCCGGAGGAGAATGTGGACAAGGGAAAAAAAGTTGCGATGTCTTCTCCTTACCCTTTGGCAGCCCCTCTTAAGACTCAGCTCCCTTGGAGCTCTTGGCTTTGTCTCTCTTCTAACCCTAATTCAATGGTTAGATAAGAGTAGTCATAGATTGCATCCTATCTGGAGACCCCAACCTATGGCCCAGAGGAGAAAGTCATTAGGGGATAGCAGACTCTGTGGAGTCTTCCCCTACATTATGCAGCTTTTAAATCCTTTTTCGAACCCTTTCAGTTGGAGCTGTTGGCTTTGTCTCCTGACCTTAAACATAAGCCTAGGCATGGGATGAACTGTACCCTGAGATGCCTAGCATTGTCCCAGAGGAACAAACAAGTGTTCAGGCGTGAGCTGTTTGCACAGCCTCCCCCATCATTGGTCCTCCCCCTGGCATCCCCGCTGTGCCCGGAGCTATGGGCTTCGTGTCTCTCCTAACCCTAACTCTAACCCTAGGCACGGGCTGAGCATTAGCCCTAGACTTCCCAGAATGGCCCAGAAGTAAGAATTTGGGGAGATAATTCTTTTTCCACCCTTCCAGGGGAGGCAGACGTTTCTAGAAAAATGGGGTATTGGAAAGTGTCTATGTGTGTCTCAGGCCAACCTGCAGACTATGTTGAGAAGGTCAAGCTACTCTTCCCTGTTTTGTGACAGGTGGATTACAAACACAAGCTAAGACCTCTGGCCTACTCTTTACAGGCAAAGTCCTCAGGTAAAAAAACAAACCGTAACAAAAATAAAACGTCTAAGCATATTCCCAAATTAGAGTTGGTTTATATCAGAACTTCTTTAAAGGATATTTTGATTGTTGGAACTGTGCCTTTTGTTTCACGAGCTTGAAATGAGCCAATGTTGGTATTTTTAATTGTATTGTATCATTATTGGGATAAGGAAATGCATTATTTCTAATCAAGCATTGCTACTTTATCAAGTAGTTGAGGTTAGAAATATCTGCTTTTGAATCATGAGCAACAGGCAATTGAGCCTTGGTAAAGATCAGTAGCTAGCATTTCTCAGTAAATTAATAGATATAAACTGTGTTAGAGCAATCGGCCTAAGTGACTAGGCAGGCATTCAAACAGTTTCTTTTTGGAAAATGGTATCATTCTCTAATGTGAATGTAATTTTCTGTACCCGAAGGAAACTTCAATGAATGGAGATAGAGAAATCCTCAAGCCTTCTAAGTAGGACATATAGCACATGGTACCTCATTATAATTATGCCTATGATGGCATTTTGTTTTTTTCTGGGCATACACATCAAGCAGGTATCTGTGTGATGCCTAATGAGGTTAGCACCTTTGCAGGAGTTACAATTTACAGGTAATTTATTTCGAATCATTGCAGTAAGAAGGAACACTATGCCCACATCTATTTCAACAGAAGAGTTTTTACTTATCCTTTTGGGTGCAGGGCATGGCCAAATACTAGCATTGCAAAATAATTAATTAAAATGGGCCAAAGCATGAATAAAATGTCTAAAATGCCTCCATGAGTGATTATGTGTTTATATATATGCAAATGCAATGGAGGGCACTACAGACAAGAAGTGAAATTTTGTGGTGATGACACTACTATTAACAGTTTCAAAACCAATCCTTTTTGCTCCCATGGTCGTAAAAAGCAATCTAAAAGCATTCACATTTCTAGTCATACTATTGTTAAATGCCAATTTATAACAAAATGAAAGAAGGAAAGCCCTCAATCAATGCTCCATAAGTAAATGCCCCTTAAAACAAATGCTCACATAAACAAAAATTGGATTATATTTGAACTACAGGTTTTCAAGCTAACATGCTGCAATCAACCAGATGTTTTTGTTATTGGGCTTGCAGCTATTGACTTATGCTCCTTCTCATATCAGTGACTGAAAGCTGATTCATATTCTCCCAGAATATAAAGTTTAAAGAAAATAATTCTCCAGCTGAATTTACATTACTGTAGCGATTCGAGCAGTGTCAGATAGCACACTGCAAGTAAAGATTTTGCATGTTGTAGTTAAATAAAAATCTTTTTTTTTCACTGTATACTGGAAGCTCTGATGCTAACACATCAGAATATACAACCTCTAAAACCCCAAGTGTAAGGATGAATTTTCTGAGAAAAATTTGTATGACATCCCCAAGTGCTCTAACATCTAGCTAAAACACTCATATACAGCAATAGTCCTAAAAAAGATAAGATCATCTGCAAAGGCTGCTCACTAAATGCATTTCTATACTAGAACATAAATACAAAAAGTCCTCAAAAGTCACAAAAAGTATCATCCAAATAGAACTTGTGTGCAATTACTAAAAACTGAATAGGGTTATTTTTGTATATCATTAAATTTATGTGTAGGGGTGTATATATAAATATATGTATTTACAATCTACTACTTAGTCACAGCAGAAAAGGAAACAGCTTGCTTAAGGGTCATGCAAAAGTGTGCATGTGCTAAATGTAATACCTTTGCCAAGGTGTCAAAGAGCACACGCTGGTCACTTTGGAGTGTCTCGGTGTATTTTGATTGGAGGTGATGACTGACATGAGGAAAATCATACAGTCAGAGAGGTTATACGTATGTGATGGAATAGCTGCTGGTGGTGATAAGGGGTGTAGGGATATATATGGTGCTAAGAGAATAAATTCCTGATGATGGGTTATAATGAATTGATGGTAAAGTCACGTGTATCTGCATATTAAAGCGGTGGGTAGTGATAATATGTATAATGTGATGGTGGGCAGACAGTGATAACAAGATGTGTGAACTGTAGGAGGGGATGGGTATGCACGGTAAAATGAGTAGGTTGCAAGGATGCATGTGTGATGCTGAATATAGTGGTGCTGTGGGGAGTGTATAGCAGCATATGCACTGTAGTGATATTTACGTAGTGCGGACCTGCTGTTCTTGACAAAAGTAGGTGGTGCTCGTAGGCGGCAGTTTATGTGAAGGGGCAGGTTGGTGTCCAGACAGTGTGGTATGCTCACACATATGAGTGGCTACAGCCAACAGAATAAGCATTACTGAGTATTTTGTATGTATGCCTGTGTTGAGGGAGTGTTGATGCAGTGAGCAAGTGTGAGGGTGTGTGTATTAGTGAGTAACTATGTCTGGTTAATACAGAACGGGCAGGTGGTGGTGGTATATGGAAATTGATTAAGTGGTTATGTATAAGTACGTAAGGACAGACTGTATGCATGGAGCAATAACATATAGGGAGATAGGGGACATATTGCCCAGAAGCAGAGGTGTATGTGAAGGTCATGCATTTAAAAAAAAAACCCCACATACAGAAAAGTATGCTTGCCAGGGTATAGAGATGCAGTATTAGGACCATCTGCTGGTGTTCATGTGTGTTTAGAACTGGTGGTGCAGATGAGGTGTGTAAGGCAGCAGTGTCTGTCTAGAGATGACAGTATGAGTAGCTATCAGTGTATATGACTGCATTTGTCTAGGATCAGGGTGTGTGTACAAAATAGCACGGTATGGGTCAGTGTGTAGAAGCAGTTTGTGGGTGTACAGGTGTAGGGCGGGATAAGTCATTTATGTAGTGATGGCTACATATATGTAGAAGTAGTGTATGAATGGAGATGGTGTCAATGGTTTGTGTCACTGCATAGTGCTGAGGAGGGTTTATAGCTTCATCCTGTGTGGACACAACCTATGAGGGATATGGATATGTTTTAAGTACAATATTAAGAGAGTGGGTTGTAGCGCTGGTGGTGCAGCATGTGATGGTTGAGCTTGAAGTAATCCCGCAAGTGGAAGCAGGATGTGAGGGGACAGAAGAGTGGACAGATGGTGTGTTTGCACAGCAGCATAGCTAGCATGGTCTTGGCACCATCATGGTGTAAATAATGATGGCGAGCTGTAGTGTGTAAACTGGTGCCTGCACTGTTGGATGTGTGATGGACAGAGGCAGAACATGTGCTGGGGTGTCAGAATGGGACAGGGGGGCACATTTCTGGACAGAGCATGTGGAGAGGGGCAGGGCTGTAAAGTATTGGATGATGCTAGTGCGTGATGTCTGGTGGTGGTGGTGGGACAGGACAAGTTGGGCGGCATGGAGCTGCATGGTGGTGATAGGAGGCATGGGCATTGCTGTTTTCAGGCAGTGCTGTGCACTTAGGGTTGAAGGTTATGTGGTCCGTTGTAGTCAGTGCCATGCCTGGTGCCAGCGCCATGGGGTGGGCAATGTGCACGGTGTGGTGACAGCAGAGGGAGGTTACAGCAGATGTGTAGGCATGAGGCATGCCTGCCCAGGTAACATTGCTCACCCACCCATGACTCAGGCTTTTTTCCTAAAGGACGAAGGATGGCCCATTTGCCTGGGGTGCCCCTGTCCCGGACCCAGGTGCCATGGAATGGGAGCAGTGCAGAATGGAGGGGGAGGAGAGGGTGCTGGCTGCGGGGGGGGACCAGTGCG
>NW_009199844.1:10495-39234 GCF_000690835.1 Fulmarus glacialis | reverse complement strand
GAAGCATAATTTCAATTTCTAGAGTGAATGGCAATCTGTCACAGCTAGCAATATCATAAATAAAAAACTGCTTTCAGAGATTTTACATTCTTTTTCAGCTTTTGAGTGAACTACAAATATATATATATATATATAAAAGAATCCAAATAGGAGAAGAAAGTAGTCATCTGGATAAGTAAACAAACGAGCAATCTTTTCTTAAATATTATTCCTCTTCCCTGCTTGCCATCATTCTCTCTTTTTATTTTCTTTTTTGACTGTCATCACTGAGTCACCATAACTTCCCCAATGGACTGTTACTGACTCTGCTAAGAAGCTACAATTGCTGTTGATAACAACACCAAAAGTCAGGCAAGGCAGGTCCTGCCGGGCTGGTATTGGCATGCCCAGAGAAGGTCAGGTCACCTGCTCTAGCTGAACCACAGCGATGGGCAACTGTTCTTGCATTAGACGAAGAACAATCTTAGACAGAAATAGGGAGGTAGGACCAAGTTTTAGGACATTCAGTTCACTGCTGTTTCTGCCATGCAGCACAAAGTATAGTTGCAAAATATCTGCTACTCAGGGTGAGCTGTTTAGGGAACAACGCTGTCTTGTTCTACTACTCTTGGCATCCGCAGAGATTTAAAAGGCTCCTAAGACTGTGATGTAGTGGATACAGTTTGTTAAGATTTGTTGCTTAAAAGTTAGGTAACTAGCAGATGTTGTGTCTGTAGGTATGCAGTTAAATTGTGTATTTTGGAAGCATTGTTAAGAAAGGAACAGTGAAGAGACATGAGATTCTTTGGTTGAAATGATGCACATGGGTTAGGAATGCTTTATGAATAGATAGGCCGCACATTCAGCAAATAAAAGAACCTTGAAACTTGGTACTCTACATAAATTAGATAGAGAAGCTAACCTTGTGGTGTAGATAGGGAAGGTATACTGGAATAAGCTAGCTTGTTACAAGTGAAAAACATGTAAACTAAGCCAAGGGATAGACGGAGCATGCGTAAAGACTGAGTTCAACCAGAGGGCACTGTGATGAAGACTATCGACGACCACCAGAGGACCCAAAAGACCACCGAAGAGCACAAAGGCGCATGCTTCAGAGACTTTTGCATATGTTAATGAATTCCGGGAAATGACATGAATATTTAGATTATTTCTCGGAAATGTAATGAATATGTATACTCTAATTGTATTTAACCCCTATGGTTAAGTGATATGGCACACACACTAGGTGTGTGTGCCCCTGTGCGTCCAGCGCTGCAATAAAGAATATCTACTTTCTAAAACTCCAAATTGAGTCTTAGAGAGTTTGTTAGGAACTTCTTTGTTTCAACTGCAAGTATACTTGGTGCAACATGTTACAGTTTTTATACTCAAGCAAAGTGTCCTGGTGTATCTATGGCACTGTATGAAGTAAAAACAATGACACAGGACAAATATTATGGTCATGTTGAAGACCTGGCCATCCCCTAAGTTTAGGGAAACATTAAGTAAGGAAACGGTTTAGAATGGGATGGTAAATTCACATTCAAAGAAGGGCAACGAAGCTGGTGAAGGGTTTAGAGCACAAGTCTTATCAGGAGTGGTTGAGGGAACTGGAGTTGTTTAGTCTGGAGAAAAAGACGTGGCGCTGAGGGACATGGTTTAGTGGTGGACTTGGTAGTGTTGGGTTAATGGTTGGACCTGATGATCTTAAGGGTCTTTTCCAGCCGAACTGATTCTATGATTCTATACATAAAACCAAGTATCTGGGTCGCTCTAGTATCTAATGAGACGTAAGAACTGAATCCATCATATCGGTATTACAGAATGAAAAGCCTCTGGAATCTCACTTTCTGTTGCATATGCCTGAGGATGAGTCATTTACAATGCGTTATATTTTGGAATTTGTACTGGACAACCATGTTGCTATAGGATGACCATGAGTCACGCAAGCAATGAAAAGACTTCATGGAGGCAAAAAGCAGATGAGTGATGAAAGCATATTTATCTTTAAAGTTGCATCTTGAATAAAATGATTTGTGAGTCCTTAAATAGCATACAATAGCATACAGGACGTTCTTAAAATCTGTTCATAATTCAATGAGTCATGACAGTCTGAAATTCTACTGTGCTCCTACGTTAATTTCTACATGGGCAAACATTAGGGAGCTTGTGTCCAATAACGTAGATGCAATTGCAAATCCCCATGATGCAAATGTGTGTGGAGGGGCATTGCTTATAAAATCAAAAAAACAGGGCTGGAAAAAATCTTCAGAGGTCATCTACTTGTTATTTACATCTTGATAATCTATGTCTGACCCTTGATCCAAGGAAGAATCATGTAGAAACAGGTTATTCCTGAAAGGTGCTTCTGCCTTAGCAGAAACAACGTTACTGATGAGGGAAACTTGTCGCAAGGCCACAGCCTCCTGCTTTATAAGAGATTCCATTAATTCAGGATTTATGCAGCATCTGGAAACTATCATTTTTATATATCAAATATCAAATATATAATTTTATACTTGATGCTATTGATGTCATCCCTTTATTAATTGAGAAACAATAAAGGGATGAAATAGTAATCACTCTTTTGATAGTACGAATAAATTCTCACTGTACTTTCTAGATTGATGTCAAGCAATGGCAAACTTGCTAATATGTCTTCTCAGCCTCTGTCTTAAAACATTTCAAGTTCTCTCTTTGATTTTGCTATTGTACTCTCTTAAGAAAATAGCTGAGAACTGAGATACTCCAATTATTTCACTTTCCATCTTTGCTTTCCAGTATTGCCAACCAATCTGCTTTATCACAGACAGAAATGCTTGCATTTGATTTGATAATTCTGTTACAGTTTCATGTGTGTGGAGAATTAAGAGAGAGAATTAAGGCCCAAGATGACAACAAACAAAGCCATTTAAGCCTCTAAAAGTTTTTAGATGAGCACTGGGCAATAGCTGTCCAACAGCTCAACAGTGTGTGTTCCAGAGAGAACATCTCCAGAGAGATGATTTTTTTTTTTTTAATCTTAGTTATCATACTTGATTCAAACAATATCGCCTTATAGCTTATGCTCTGTGAAAGAATACTGACATTGAGTCTTCAACAAATTCCTGCTAAAACTCAGCATAAAATCTTAATTTTTTAAAAAGTTATCAAGAAAATGCAATGTTTGCCCAATATAATTTCAGAAGTTCACCTGTCTGACAGTTTCTATTTGCACTATGCATTGGAATGTTCAAACATTTTACTATATCAAGCATTTTCAGTAGGCATATGGTGTGATCTGGTGATGTACAACTAGAGCAGAGTGATGTTGGCACATGAAAATGAATGTTGGATAGTGTGATGTTGTGGTTATAAGATGAAGGCTGATACAGAAAAATTATTTACAGGTGTGAAATAAACCACACCTTTAACTGGTGTTATGGCAGAATTCAGGGTCCCATGAAAGAAAAAAAGGCTGTGAGGAGGAGGGTGTTGAATGCAAGAGGGACAAAGAGGAAGAGAGACAACACTGAAGACTGTGGATGGATGACTTTTGGTAGGGCAGCCATGGCAGAGGGTCAGCAGTCTTTGACAAAGGAATTGTATTGGACATTTACTTTGATATCATGAGGAAATTCTGTGTGTGGGGAACTTACCATCAGACTGTTTAGTAAAAGGATCGTACTGGTTCCACATTTGTAGAGTCAGTGGCCAATGTGGCGTAAGCATCAGGAAAGTCAAAAACAAGAGACGCGATGAGATCAGACGGAAACCCTATAAAGATAACTGTGCTCTCTGCCCCAAAAGGAAAGGTTGACTTTAAAAACATCTGCTGGAAGAAAAATAAGTAGAAGATATGCATACATTTTTTAAATGCTACTTGGACTCTAGAAACCAATGTAAAACACCTGCAGGATGGCTAGACCAGTATAATTAGCTACTCTCTATATTTTCCTCATAATAGGAGCTTCACCCTTATTGCAATAGAGAGCTGTATAAAAGTAACAGAGTAGGAAATTATCTCCACACTGAAAAGGACCTCACTGTTGTGACAACTGATTTACATTAGGAACTTTCCGACAATATAACCATGGCGTCAGAGTAGAAAATATTCTATTCTGTATCACCCTTAGATTCACCATTACAGCTGTTGTAATATCCTAGTCATATTATTTTTTGAGGCGAAACTGAATGTTAACTCAGTTATTGCTTCTTATTAAATGCTGACTTCATGATGTGGGTTGGCTACACTAAAGACAAGGATGATCTTTGAGCAAAGATAATCCTTCATCCAAGGAGCTTAAAAGCTGGACGTATTTGCAGGCACTTAGTGAAATATCACCATGTGGAGAGTTAACATTATGAACTCAGCTCTTCCACATAACAACAATTTCTTCAGCTAGTGTTTGTGTTTCACTGCATACCAGTATAAGGCATTTCCCTTTTTTATTCTGAGATTAAAAGAAGAGATGCTACCGAAGGACTCAATTCCTAAGAGAAGTTATGCTGCTCTATTCTCCTTCATCATTGCTGAGGCTTTTGCCTAGCCAAATTAGGTGTCCTGTGCTACCCATGTTCTTACCCTACTATTTCAACTTCACTTCATACCTAAAAGGATCCTTTATAAATAGCATTAAGGAATAGAAAGAAGTGTATAGAGGTACTAAAGCACAATAGGAAGTAAATGTTAATTACTGATACTGAACGTAGGTTTGAACACACAGTCTCATTCATCATGTGCAGCACATCTCCTAGAAAGGATCTGCATTGGCCTGACGTTGAGTGAGGGCTGCCGGGGGAGCCAGGCACTGGATTCCTTTCCTTCCTTCCTTTCTGTCCTGTAGATACTTATTCCAGATTTATGCCCTTTGAAAGAGGACTATGGCAGGAACTGGCACTGTGAACGTTCATGTGCTGCTCTACCAAGTTTATGTCAGACTTTTATTTACATTCACCCACACCAATCCATATTTTTGTTCTGGGAAGCCACAGTACTAATATAATCAGGGATGAAGCAGTATTATCACCAAGCTGATCTAAACCTTTCCCAGGCTGCCCACTTCACCTATGCTATATATGTCTGTACTGTAACTTGGGGAACTGTTCCCTGTATTTCTGGTTCGGGGTCATGATTGCTCTTTACATAGGTGAGATTTCAATGAAACAAGATTGATCACTGCATTGTTTGAACGATTCTTTCACTGTCCATCTGCTGGATGTTTCTTGATATTCAGTTTAAAAACTGAAGAGCTCTGAGCCAGAACTTTGGACAACCACCTCTTTTGATATTTATTCAACCATTAGAGCAGAAAATCTGATTCCTAAGGCAGCTCCCAACATGTAGGTATCCCTTTACACAAGTAGGACCTTGATATAGGGAGACAATATATGCATGAAAGTTATCTCATTTTCCTTTCGCTTCAAAAGCAGTTTCAAAGGACCGTCTTTGCAAATACCCTTTTTAGTCTCTGGTTCTTTAATCCAAATAAACACAGTATATTAATGTTAGAGTGAACCAATATAAAAAAGGAAGATCATAGAATCATAGAATCACAGAATCATTAAGGTTGGAAAAGACCTCTAAGATCATCAAGTCCAACCGTCAACCCAACACCACCATGCCCACTAAACCATGTCCCTAAGCGCCTCATCTACACGTCTTTTAAATACTTCCAGGGATGGTGACTCCACCACTTCCCTGGGCAGCCTGTTCCAAGGCCTGACCACTCTTTCAGTAAAGAAAGTTTTCCTAATGTCCAATCTAAACCTCCCTTGGTGCAACTTGAGGCCATTTCCTCCTGTCCTATCGCTGACTACTTGGCAGAAGAGACCAACCCCCACCTCGCTACAGCCTCCTTTCAGGTAGTTGTAGAGCGCGATGAGGTCTCCCCTCAGCCTCCTTTTCTCCAGACTAAACAACCCCAGTTCCCTCAGCCGCTCCTCATAAGACTTGTGCTCCAGGCCTTTCACCAGCTTCGTTGCCCTTCTCTGGACACACTCCAGCACCTCAATGTCCTTCTTGTAGTGAGGGGTCCAAAACTGAACACAGGATTCGAGGTGCGGCCAAAGATGTGGCAAATACTTCCAAGCTTCTTCAGGGATTTTTCACTCTACTTTTTTCTCCACCTCTACATTATCAAGTGAAAGAAAACATCGTCATTACCTTTCTTCTGCAATGTAAATGAGGTAAGGTGTTTTCTTCTCAGTTCTTTGTGTCCCTGCTTAAAGGATCGGTTGCCAGTTGGACTTTTCCTTAAATGGTCTAGCAGACATTTTGAAAACTTTCCTATATTTTGAGTCTACATATGTCATATGAAGCCCCTGTTTGATAACCCTGTGGCTTCTGTTAGATCACCAGTTTACTATAGTCATGCCAAACCACATCACACCAAGCGCATGGAGAGTTCATAGGCTCATGATAGATAAGAGTCAGCAACATCAGACTGAATGATGGTAGTGAAACATGGTAGTGAAATATATAAATAGGACAGTAAGTTTCATGGCAGGGGCAGTAATCCTTCCACACTGCTCAGCCTGAAACAACTGGTGGGTAAGAACCCACTGGAGGGAGTCCAGAGGACAGGAATGAAAAACAACAAATGTGGAAAAAAATTTCCTTTGAAGAAATCTGTACAGCATTGGGGTTGTTTAGATGTGAGAAAACTGGGGCGGGGCGGGGCAGGGGGGGGGTGGTACCGCAGCAGTGTTCTAGCAAAAATATTGTCTAAGTCTCTTATGGACAAGTTGTGAAGAAAATTATATAAATAAATAAATTGCTGATAGTAAAGATAGTCAGGCTCTGAATTCATTGCCTTGCAAGACTGTGAAACAGCCATTGTTAATCCCACCTTTCAACAGGAAATGAATATGATTATAAAACAATCCTCAAAAACAGTATTTCCCTTGGCTAGTTCTTTGCCCAGTTTATAATTCTTGACATATTCACTGTTTTCTCCAACTGAATTAATATTTTCTCTTGCCATCTAAATATACTAGCTTTCACACACTCATCTACTAAACCCACATTTTTTAAAAACTGGGATACCAGCTGGGTGAATATATGCCAGTTTACCTTTGGTGCAACCATGCAACTCAGCCCAGGGTAGAGCGAAGAGTGGGTCTGTAGCAACAAACACCACAGGCCACTTCTCCCCTCTGTGGTGTTACCGGAGGCATTTCTTGCAAGATGAAGAGTACCGTCAGCACTTCCTAAGTAACAAAGAAGAACGGATTTCTCCCTTGTACCAGAAGGTGTGATTATTAACTGGTTCTGAGCAGATACCAGTAAGTTAAGCCCCGAAGCTGCAGCATATGCTAATCAACCGTTAACCAGTTTCCTTCCCATCAGGCCAATTCTGCCTGCAGACCTCAGAAACCTGCCACCCAAAAGCCTGCTGTCTAATTTACCTAATTTATCTGAATGATGAGCAACTGAGGAGACACCTGTCAGCTTGAGGCAGTCTGGGTGGGAGGCTGGCTGTCCTTAGAGAGGCTACGAATGATGATGGAGCTAAATTTGGAGAGATAAATTTTTCTGATGTGACAAGTAATCATGCGTGAGGTATGTATTGTTGGCTCTTAACTGAGAATGACAACAAAATGTAGTGGGAGTGTTGTGATAGAGATGCACTGAGCCAGGTGCCTGAAAACTCAACCATGTCAGCTGCATTAGTGCTCCAAAGGCAAAGCACCAGTTGTCACTCTTTGCATACAGGAGGATTGTTGTTACCAGGTCTAGCTCTTTTTCGTCTCATCGTCAGCATCACTGAGGTTGTGACAGAGATAGTCAGAAGGCAGGAGATAGAGGCCAGTTGCCTTTAGCCCTGAGGTGGGATAGTCTTTCCCTTAGGACCATCTGTTGCTGCCATGAGGAGTTGCAGTCTTCCTCTTGCCTTGGCATTTACAGCATAAGATTCATTGGCCCTGATGCTTACACAACAGTAAATGAAGATCTTCATAGTTTGGCACAGTTTCTCACATTTATCAGAGCTGTTTAGCAAGAAAAAATTTTAAAAAATGCATAAACCAGAGAATTTATCCCATTACTTTGGATTCCTTCAACACCTCAATCTGAGTACAACATAGCTAAGCATCACTCCATACCCTGAAACACTGCACAACCAGGCATCATCACCTTGTGATAACACTCCTAAACAGTACTGCCATGCACTGCTGCTTACTGGCAGTGCACACTTGCGACAGCTTCTAAAAACCCGTTCACAGAGTCATAATCCAACAATTCACTAATGTTTTTGTTGACACCTATCAGAGCATGGTGCTGCCCAGGTGCATGCTCCACACAGAGCAATCCCACACTTCTCTAGGCAAACACATGACTCTGAGGGATGATATGCTGCCAGTGTGTTATGCCTTAGCATCTTTCTTTTTTTCGGTGAGGCTTAGGGAGTTAAAACACCGCCTGTTTTGCTTTTACAGCATGCAGTTCTTCCAGTTTGGCTATCCACATGATGCACATACATCTGGCTACCCTGAACAAATTCTGAGGGTTACTTATGCTTGAATATAAGGGGTTTAGTATGCTCTGCTCAGCTCTTTTCATCCTTAGAGATTCCTGTTCTATTACTCTAATTCTCTCTCAGCACCTCAATCTCTTCCTTTGTTTTTATTTACTCTGAAGTGCAGTCTGCACAGCGTGATCCAGTTCAGGCTACGTACCAGCATCAGTTCTCAGACAGTCTGTGAAAAATCTGGCCCTAATAAGTTCTCTCAATTCATGATACAGCTGCCTTGTATATGATGCTGCTGTTTTTCTAGGCTTTCTGGGGAAAACGTGCTGTCCTTGTGAATTACAGCTAGTTCCTTTAAAAAACAAAGCAATTTCCCAAATTTTCCTTTATAATGCTTTGCATTCTTCTCCTGTTCAAGTAAAAAGTATTTGGCCATCTTTTTCTGCCTCCTTTCCGAGAAGAAATACAAGCATGCAAATACAAATTATCTAATAAAGGGTGAGTTTACTCTCTTCAGCTAGGATAATAGCAAGGTCTCTCTCCAGATATTAAATTTCATTAAAGTCGTAGGAATTTAAATTATACCCTTTTATTATATTCAGCTAATATTCACCATCAGTTCTAAAAATTAATAGGGGGACAGTTATATCCACACACAGAGATCTCATTTCCTTAGGAAACCAGGCTAAGTACACAGTTCCTGCTCCATGAGCAGAGCTGATGAAAGAGATGAGTAGGAAACTAAGTAATGGGGAGGAGAGCACAGCCACAATATAAAACTGTGTGAGGGTGAGGGTTTTTTCTGCATTTCCCTTGATCCATTGAGCTTTTTTCCTCCTTATTACAGACGTGTTATAAATGAGAGGTGGTGCCACCTGTTCTGTGTTACGAGCAGCAATCCCAGCACACAAACACAGTGACTAGCAGATCTTAAGAGGAGATAGACTGCCACAGAAAATTGAGACATTTTGATAACCATTTTCTTCCCCCAAGTTAGAGCCTTAAAAGAAAGACCTTGGCATTGTTGACCTACAATGGTAGAAGTTCTCACCAGGGCGACTAAACAAGGTACAGTATCCTTCAGGACAGCAGGAACTATTTCCCACTATGGAAAGACCAGGAGTCCCACATCAAACTTGCCTTTCTCTCCTTCCCAGGTACTCAGGAAACTACCTCTGCCTTAACATTTCACATATGTCCCATCTCCACTCCTTCCTTCCCACGGGTACCTACAGAGCCTGCTTGAGCCCCACTGCTTGGCAAGACCTGTCACACCCCAGCCAGCACAACTTCTCTGGCACAGCATTAACACACGCCATAGCAATCAACTTTCTATGTGCTAATTGCCTTTGCTCCCCTCTGCTCATCTTCTCCCGTCTTCTACTTCTTCATCAAAATACCTTCAGGCCCCTCAGCCCCTTAACAATCATCTAAAAAAGAGAGAAGTTACAGTTTTTTTAGTGAAAACTGGCAAAATGTAATTAAGCAGCTGCCAGTGATGTCTGCTTTCTATACTCCCAGCAGCTGCATTACACATCCTCGCTTTTCTCCCTCTGCCCCTCCTTTGCTGCCCTATAATCTGCCATGATCTATTAGGCTGAAAATTGTAGTCAATGTTCCTCATCAAGGCAGAGCCTGTTGGCTGCGCGCTTAAGTCTTGCTGAAACCACTCAAATTGTCCCTGTGAATACGGAGTGCGTGGCCCTCTTAGGGGTCCCACACACGGGTGGATGTCGAGCCTCCTGCCCTATTACACAGCAGTAGACCTGTAGATGGCTGTGCAAGTAAGACTGTATAACGGTTTGGCTTTTTTTTTTAAACATCACAGATTTTAGCTCCTTTCTTCATATGCTAACAGGTATCCTTTTGCCTCTAAGGCTATCATTAATTTGTAATTTCAATATTATATTGTGTTCCTTGTTCATCTAATTGGGTTCATCTTGTTTAGCTGTCTTCTCTCTGCTTCTAATAGTAACTTGCTATTTTTAACATTGGAGTAGCCTTTCATACAGCCAAATTGCCCACTTCACATTATCTCTAGTCTTCTTTTTCCACTGTTATCTGTTGCACCTTAATTATGACGGTTCAAGAGAACATATCATATAATTACATCGAATTATATCAGTTATCTCCACAATGTGTTGTTCATTCAGAATCTATCAGATATTGTACTGGATATTTGCCTAAGCCTTTCTCTGTGTTGACAAAGTAAAATTACAACACCACAGTGCATAAAGCACTACCACTGCATCATACTATAAAGCACAGATAGTAAATTGAAAACTCTAAGGCAGCCATCACCATTCTCTTTTGCCATAGGACATGCTGATATTTATTGACTCCTTAATTCTTTTGTTCAGCAAAGCATTAGAGAATCCAAGCACTACACAGCTTTTATGTGTTTTTCTTTCATTAGTTAGCTACAAAAAAAAATGCTTGGTTTACATAAAACTGTAGATATGAGAATTCAGACATCTAAAATTATCCCCACAGGTATTTTCAGTTTCAGTTGAGGTAAACAACTGATAAACAGAAAATCAAAAGAGCTCCTCCAGAGTCTAATCTTCCCTTTGGGAAAGTGGATGAATTTGCTCAGGATCCATGGTTGGAGTACTCAGGTTGGGAAGAGAAAGATTTAGATTTGGGTCCTCCCTCTTGCAGCTATTCTTCTCAAGGCAAAGGGTGGTTTCCTCTTTGTGTAAGAGGACTGTTTATTTCCACCATAGAAATGATCATGATATAAAATTGGTTCCTTTCTGAGCAGTCAGAGGAGTATCAGAGGCTCACAGAGTTCTTTAAAATAAGAGGCAAAAAGGATCTAATTTCAGATTATCTTGGTCCTTGCAACCCTGAATACAATGGGGATGGACATGATACAAGGCTCATTAGTTCACATGCATTTCCTTTCTGAGCAGCTGTAGACAGCTGAATGCATGAAGTTACACATCTTCCTCCCAAAGCTCTGATTTACTTGGATCCCATTTTACTCACTAACTCCTTTCTTCTACTTCAAATAGTTCTGGCTTCTCCACTCCATGAGTAACTGTCTTGTTGAGATGGGGTTAACGCATTGCATTTTGGTTTTGAAAATTTGTTCTTTTTCAACCCATTTCCACAGTCAATATTACTGACAGTCCCTTAGGTGCCAAGTACCACGGTTTCTGCTCATTTCATCTCTCCCGAAAGGTGACTCTTTAGGGGACAGATTTCATATGACCAGAAGATGAGTAGGGAACTGGTAGTGACAACCAACCCTTATCCAAATCTTACGTCTCCTCCCTCCCCTCCTAAGATTATAGCCGACTTTCACCCAATCCGCTTCCTCAAGCCCAGTGCCTCAAATCACCACAAACACTGGACATGAGAGACACCCTGAGACATTTGTTCAGAAATCACAAACTTGATAGATGTTCTGTGGAGTTGTTTCTGTCAAACCCCAAAGCACCCCAAGGCACAGCAGTCTCTATATAGCAACTGTCTGGTTGACTGCTTGCGGTAAAGTATGCTATGACTGCATGAAGGTAAATCCAGCCACACACCATCCAGACTGAAGAGTGCTCTAGGGTGGGTTGCCGAGGTTTATGGTACCTGCCAGGTGGCCACCTGCATGTTTAGTCACACCCGTACCATATAGGCAGGTTGGCATCTTGCTACCTGTAGTAAAACAGCCCTAAATTTCCCATTCACTTGATAACTCTGGGACTGAGTAAAAGGAAGGCATTGCCCAGGGTTACAGTCACAGACAAGCACTCCAATTAAAAAAGGGGACTTAGCAGAAAGGCATGCTGTCCACCGTCCTTATCCCTCAGTACCACTGCATTTTAATGCATTTTAATTCCTACAGCTGAAGGAAATCTGATTAGGATGGACACACCCCCCATGAAATCCATGAGAGACAAGGTAGAAGCATGCCTATAGGTACTACAAAGGCAAGGCAGTCCCCTGCACTTAAGAGCCTGCAGTATATATATATTTGGGATATGAACACGCAAGCGAAGAGCAAAGCATCAAAGAACTCCTGTTGCTGATAACTGACCATCTCTTCTGAGAAGTCACAGGTATGACTGTAGCTTTAGAATACAAGCCTAAAAGAAAAATTGCTTTGCATTTTATCTTTTTAAAACCAGAGATTAAGCATGTAATATCTAACCATTAGAACTGATTTCACACTAGGGCTGTAACATACATAAACACTAACATTACCATCCCAGACGACTCATTGTCCTCTGTTTTGTGCTCCGAAGAATAAAAGCCAGCTAATGTCTTCCCATATCTCTTTCTACAGCAAGAGACTCTCTCTGAATAAGCAGGCTGCTGGAAAATACAAAATCAAGCAGCTGCATACTAAATACCAACAGCTGCAGGAGCGTCTTGCCGAGCCATTGGTAGCACGTGCCACTCACTTTATGTAGAGTTGCTTGGGAAGGAGATTTGTTAGACAGACAGGCTACGAACAGAAAGGAAAACATTCTCCTTCCTGGTGCTGTTTTTAAATCCCCTCTCCCCCATCCTTTCATGGTTCAATTTGCTTTTTCATGTTAAACAATGGCAGAAATTCATATGATAATACCACTGACATAAAATCTATATAGATAGTTTCTCAAGCCCTCCCTTGTCTGGGAAATCCCTCCCTCTCCTCAAAAGCAGGAGTTTCATCTTTTGAAACTTGCATGCATGCAGTCTCTCTGTGACAGTGATGGCTGTCATGCATACAAGGATTTGTCAGGGCCAGCAGACACAATTCACCCATGGTTGGTGGGGAGGACCTGCAGGGGCCACCTGCAAAGGTCGGGGTCATCCGTGCAAAGTCCAGTTGCAGCCCCGGGTTCCTGGTAGCGGCAGCTCAAGACCGCAGTGAACAGGACCTACCATTGCTCAAAGGAAACATGAGAAACAGCAGTTGTTTCAGGCCCCACTGCTTTATTGTCCGTCAAAGAGCTCCCTGACTAATAGTGACCGCTGGAGGAGTCTCAGAGACCTGCTACTTACACAGAATCACATATTTCAGATACTTGCAATGACCTGGGAATCTGAGCCCTTGCTAGTATTACCCAGTCTTGAGGTTTTAAGGCGTGTAAAACCTGTTGTAGGCGAGTTAGTTTAAATAATCTTTAACTCAAGGTAGGTTATGAAAAAAGCAACTTCCCAAATTCAAGACAAGACAATGCAAGACAAAAAGGATTACAAAGACACAGGCGTACAGAATCAAAAGGAAATAAGTTTCTGAAGATTTAGATCAGGTTTAAGGGAATCTCTTGCCTTGGGTGGTTCAGCTAACAAGCTGACAGGCTCCTCACAATCTTCCCAGCTGAGGATTTCTCACACGACTCTTTACAGAAGGGATTCAGCGTCTGAGAAACCCACTGGCTAAACTGGTGTTCAAACCTCTGAGAACATCTTCTCCATAGATCAATCCTTACTTTTTATAAAAACCTGTTAAGTGGCTACCAGTGTTTAGACTCTCCAGCACCAAAGGAGACACTCTGCTACACAAATTTGATATGATAATGTATTAATCGAAATCAGGAAGGTGGGAGTGACGAACTCACTGAATCCTCAGGCCCCAAATGAAGATAACGTCAGATTTGCTCCCTTCACTTTTTAAATTTTCAGCGAGGGAAGCTCTTGCCAGGTCTATCAGAAGGCTATGTCCTCTCTGTGCCCTAGAAGTGCTCCTTTCTGCTTCATGGTGGAAGGACTGGGAAGCTGGTATGATGTCCAGAGCCCCACAGTGGAGAACCTCCACAGTGGAGAACAACACTGCAGCTGTGTGTGAGCCCAGGCTGAGCTGGGCACACCCAGACTTTGATGAACTGTGCTGAACTCTGCTTATTAACAGATTAAACACTCTCTGATTCCCAGACTATGCAAATCAATTTCATATGATTGGAAAGTACAATTTAAGTCCAAAGCATGGTACATATCTACTGATCCAGACCCGGTGAATATTTTCCAGTGTCATGTCCATTTCCAATGTCATGGTCTTATCTGGCCAAAGTGGAAGAGAGATGTGTAAGTAGGAGAGAGAGATACAATACCAATGAGGGAGTAACAGGAAAGATTTGCTATCCTGTTGAAGGTATCAGTTTGCCTCCCCAGTTTACCAGCCATTACACTTGGCCCTAGAACAAGAAGATGCAATCAAGACAACTTTGCCTGATATATTTGTCCAAACCCCTCCTGAAGTGATAATACTGAACTCCTCTACCCAACTAGCCTTAACAAATAGGCCTTTAAAACAAATGAAGTACTTTATCCTGGACCTCCTGAGAGGGATTAAGCATGATAGTCATATTTAATAGGAAGAAGCCTAATAGGTTTATTCCTGCAATACAGAAATCCCTCAGGGTGGATCGTCCGTGGACCCTTGGTTCTGGCATAGAGTGAATGCCCAATTAGGAGACTTTATTTATGTGTGATGAGCACTAATTAATAAATGTAAAGAAGAAATTGAGATAGTATGAGTGTTTTAAAAGACATCTGTAAAAGAACAAAAACTGAATGCGTTTTCCTCAAAAGTTTCCCTCTCACAATGTATACCAACATCTCTTTTAGATACTGGTGTATAAAAGGACTTGATTTTGGTAGATCACAGCATAATGAAATCATATTACAAGAATGTACATTCTGAGAACTCACAGTTATTTAAGGTTGACATTTCTAACATAGGCAATCTGGTTATCCTTTAAGGAAAAGCCAGAATGCCATTTTTTCTTCAGAAGTTTTCTGCTTGTCTTCAGTGATATTGCTACTAGTAGAAAATGTAGTCTTCTAACAATTGTTCTGATTCTTCCAAGTACTTCTTGTCTGTTAATGCACCTTATATCATCTAAAAATGTCATACTCATTAAGTGCCTTGCCAGTGCTCATCTTCATTAGTGACTTATTTGTGATATTCTTCATTTTAAGAAATTGTTATATTCAGAAAAGTGTTTGAAAAAAATAATCTCAGCATGCAAACAGGAAGCCTGACCACTGTTTCTGTCAAGAAAGTCTCCAGTTACCTGGTTGATATACCAGATTAAAGAACACCGTCCCAGGCAGATTTTAGTCTTCTGCCAGCTAAAGGAGGGGGAATATTCTGGATTTATAGAAGTACAAATCTGATCAAAACCAGGCCCTGCCTTCTATTCATACTTCATTTATTCTCCACAGTTGCACCACATCTGAGCCAAGCTCTACCTACTGTCATTTCAACATGGTAAATTAACAAGCAGTAAGCAGTTTGTGCTGCTATGCTTTTCCTGCATCCTAAAGCTAAGTTTCTGTGCAATGTTAGTTCCAGACTTTTATTGCAACTTAAGAAGTAAAACCTACTACGCTAAGGAGAATTGCAGGGAAGAAACATTCATAGATAGAGACAGACAGAATCTGAGCTTCAGAATCACGTCAGGCTGAATTATAGCATTTATCTAACAGTGATGTCTGCTGAGTAGCAACAGACAATAGTGCAAGTCTGCCAAAAAGGAGACCATTAAAATGGGTTCTTCCTCAAGTGCTGTTCTCCACAACCTCTCTTTCTGCCTGTCAAGTTTTGTAATTGTCACATTTGTTAACTTAAGAAGACATAGAAATCATATAACTTTCAATTATGAAAGCAATAATGAAAATAATGGCTTTACTTGATAATGCCCAGATCATTTTGTGGAAGGAAAGGCTCACGTAAAATGCAATGATTCAGGGAAGAGTTTGATCTGGAGTCAGATATTCACTATAATACAAGGTTCAATGAATAAACAGATGCTATTTCTACCACAGTCATCACCTGGGGTATAGCAACACAGAGACTGTTCAAGAGACTTGCCTTGCCCAGATGTTACCATCCACTTTTCAGGATCTTTTGTCCTCCATCTACCATCCCCTTATTCACCAGTCTGACAAAGAGTTTCTCCCTGAATCTGGAGACAAAGCACTAAATCTCTGCACCCAAGCTATAAAAAAGAAAAGATAAAATATACCTGACAAAGGTACATTAGACTTGTCCACTTCCAGCAAACACATTAACTATCCCCAGCCAATCCTTCATCCTCTGATCAGAGGCACATGTGTACTTTCTGCTTTTGTCTGGCTCATTAAGACCACCTCTACATTCCTTTTCTCCTCCTTTTTCCCAGAGGTTGTGAAATTTAGTCTTTGTAAACTTCTGTCCAATTAGAGTATAAAAAAACAAAGAGTGACATATGAATTGTGCTTTTAAAGAAAGCAACACCTTGAAATGCCAGCCACTTGTCTCTGCACAGTTGCTATGAGAATATCAAAACATCTTCCCCAAGTCCATTCTCCTGGCCAAGACATCACATTTAATGAAGTGCACTGTTTGTTTGTTAAAACTCAGCACTGCTAAACACTTTTTATTCTTCTAATAAAGCTCTGACAAGTGGTTGAATGATATAGTCAAAGGTGAGAGAACCTGGGCAGAAGAGAGGAGCAAATAAAGGGAGGCTGTCTTTTCTGCTATCGTTTTGCCTCCCTAGTACAGAACACTACTCATGAATATGATTCCCTCTAAATTCCAGCTGTCACAGAGCCGCCAATGTCTTCATGCTGAATACGAATTTCCTGCTAAACCACTCACTCATCTCAACTCCATGTACTGATCATGTCACTAACCGGCTGCATAAAACAGCTTCTTTAATACTTGTGAATTAAGTGCTACATGTGGAGCAGTATTCCCACAGAGAAGATCTGAAATTTGTTACCTTAGCAACAAAAGCATGTTAATTTAATATGTTTACATTCACTTATTTCTTCAGATGTTTTAGGGGAATGAAAACACACTGAGAGATATTCCCAGTTTCTAAACCTGGGATTTTAGATTACATGGGTAAGAGTCAAGGTAGCTAATAATACCATGAGCAGATCACATTGCTATTCACCTCCAACTCACCTAAGCAGAGTCCTCTCAAACTGAGACAATCAGAGGTTGCTATAATTCCAAGCCAGCACAAATGGGGTTTGTCCTTCATTGTGATTTCTAGATTATCTCTGTTTCAGGTAAGGGTAATTCTGTGCTGGACCAATTTGCCACAAGTTGTACTGATCAGTTGTCCACAAAATGCACTAAAACACCACTTCCAACTGTGCTGTATTCCAGAACCTATAAAATGAATTTAATTTTAAAACTATGTAAATTAACACTTTTATTTTGGACGTGGATTAAGAATAAATGAAATATGTTAAGGGCTTTTTATCTTTCACAGCTCTCATAAGGTGTCTGGGAGTTCATTCAACCCAACAACATAACTCAGCTCAGCCTACAGATCATCTAAGGATTCCTTCTAGAGGAGAAATCCTCAAATGTATCAATAATTTAAGACCTCTCTTAAATCAGAACTCACCTAATACTTTAAGACATGGAATAATATTTTAGCAGAAATGTATCTGCTTCAAACAAAGCAACATGTTATAAAGAATGTTGATCTTTTGTTTGCAACCCTGGTCAAAGCAAACTATTCCTTCTGTATTCTATATTTTTCATAAAGAATTTGGTTTATTACTTATTAATGTAAAAATGTACCAGGACAATTAGACTGTTGCAGATAAGCATCTGTTATCACTCAGAGAGAAGAAGATGTGACAGTGAAAGCAGCAGAAGCATGTTGTCATCCCCAGCCCAGACCAAGTCAAATACAGCTGAGCCCCAAGGCCCATTTCGGCGAAGCAGAACTGCGTGGCCTTTGCTCAGCTCTGTTGGAAAAATGTCACCAGGCTGTGAGAGAGTACGTAAGCTAAGTCACACAGGAAAAGAAAAGGAAAAAAAAAAATAAACAAAACAAGAAAGATGGGAAAATTTTGAGATAATAATAGCAACTCAAGTGAGAAATAATCACATGAAATGGCATAAAACCCTGGGAAAACGTTGACATTTCAGGAAATGGTATCTGCCAGATGAGCAGGTTTAACAGGCAATGGAGATCCACACCCCTCACCTCACTGGCCGCTGCCCGGCCAACACAGACTCCTTGAGTGCCCATACAGGAGTGAGCATTTTAATGCTCAGCTTAGTAAAAGCTAGTCCTAGCTCCTACTGCGCATATCACCCAATACGTAGCTGTTGGGTGGTGGAGGAGACCCCTGCTTGCAGGTCTCTGCATGTGGTGAAGATGCCCAAACAAAAATGATCCAGCAGTGGGAAAGTCAGGCTGCAGGATCCTGTGGCAAACACTGCATGTCAACTGTGGGCAGGGTAGAAGTCCCCCAGCCTTACCGAACTCTTCCTGTTCTGCTTGTTACACCTTTGATATCTTGGTCCAAGAGTGTTTTATGCAAGTATATGGTATTATTATGAACTGTCCAGTGAACTTTCCGAGAAAAAAATGTTCTCAGACCAGACACCACTCCACCAATTTTAGAAATGGGACAACTAGGACCGTGATGTTTGCTATGCTGGCTTTGTTGCAACTGGCATTTGAAGTCTTGACCTCACCTGAGCCCATGGTGCTGTTGTCCCTGAGTTACCAGGGTGTGATTCCACCTAGCACACTTCCATATGGTGCATATCAGCAACTCTGCTGGGAATTAACATCATACAAAACGGATTTTTTTTTCTTTTTCTCCCAGGTGGTCCTTCATTATCTTCAGGGAAAGGTTATTCTTTTAATGGTTTCGGGCAGCAATGAAAAGAAATAAAGGCAGTACTCTGATGTGTGCAGGGGAACAAAGAACGATGAAACCAGAATACAGGCAAAAGGCAACAATGTTCCAGTGAGTTTCTCCAAGCCACTTAATTAAATTTTACACTGGCTTGCGGTTACATAATCCTGGTGGTGATTTGAAGCATCTGAAACAATGGGGCAGAATTTGGTGCTCTGTTCATTTTTTTCCACTTTGAAGAGAGGACCAAAATGGTGTCAGCATAGGCAACCAAGAGGGATGTAGATTTTTGCCTTGAGCTAACTGGCAGAGAAAGAAGTGGGGCTCAGGCAGGACACACTTTCTGTCAGTCTATAAACAGCAAGGCTGCATTATACTTCCTAACTCACTTAAATGGGGCAGACAGGGAAGAAGGAAATATCACTGCTTGGCAGCAGCATTTCAGTCCGTGACTGAGGGATTGTGCCACTCAGCAGGACCATGATCCCCTCCACCCCACTGCAGAGTCAAGGAGACCAGCACACATAAACAAGCAAACACATAAACTGTAGTCTAGCCTTCATGAGGCTGATTATTAAAGCAATGCCACAAAAGATGGTCCTCTTCTTTCCCAAAAATGTTAGATTGTGATTGGATTTTTGTCTGTTGGTTGGTTGAGGCCTTTTGGGGGTAGGGGGAAGTCGGTTTGTGTTATTAAAGATTAGGACATGTGAAGAAAAAAAAATAAGCAAAATCCTGCTCTATAGAGCAGTTGGATGCACAGCAGGGATGTGCGTTGCTAGAGTTTCTTGCTCCACCTTGCAGGAGGGAAGGCATTGGGATCAGAAGGAGCAGAGCAGACTCAGGGCTATTGCTCATTTCTAAGACCTTGAGCATGGGATCCCTCCTTTTCATGAGTGCACAGGCCAAACACACAGTTGCCCCCTGTGCATCTACTGGCCTCATAAACTGTCCCAGAAGGCCATATTGTCACTTTGATTAAGGGTGACAAAGCCAGCAAAATGCAGAGCAGAGTAACAGACCTTTTTGAGCTCCAACAAGAAACAGCAAGTTCTTAATGGCCCATTGACATTGCTTCTGCATGATAGCAATACAGATGGTACAGTGAAAAACTAGCAGCGAGATGAGCTACATAAAATGCAGAATTTCAGGACAATTCTGCAGAGTGCCATCCTGTTGAAACACATCTGTTCAGCTACAGAGACAAGCTGTGCTAGTTGCAGATTAATCTAAAATAACAATCTTAAGAAGGTGCATGACAGTCTGCACTAGCACAAGTGGGGGATTAAAACAAACAGAACAAACTACAGTAAATTTTTGACTTTGGGCTAACTTTGACTCACATTAGAAAGAGTAAAGCGGAACAAGAAGCCTAAACTGCCTAATGGAGCACATCCGAAAACAAGTTCAGCCATAACGTGTTAGTCTAGTCAGGGATTATATAGGGGTCTATCAAGTTGCTTTAATACCTGCTTGTATTTTGCAACACTTTCTCTATAACAGTTAAAATTGTTGCTTAGCCTCACAAACATTTAGTAATGAGCCATATCCTGCCATTTATTTGTATGCTGAATTTCTTTAAAAAGGTCACGGATTTTTACACCTGAAACTGTGGCATGTTTAGGGCTCTGAATGTTATTTTAGGAAAGGAATGTAATGGTGAATCTCTCTTCTTCCAGAAGGAAGAATGTAATGGACTACAGATGGGTCTAGCAAAAAGCAGCACCTACATACTGCTGCTACTGATGACAAAAAGTATTGCAGTTCTCTGCCTTCTGTACATGGGGAACAGTATGTTTAGCAGGGCACTTCGCAGTCCTGCTCTGTAGCTCCTGTGCTGCTTGCAGAGCTGGGCAGATCCATGGGTAATTCATAGGAATATGCAGGTAATGCGGCCAGTCACAGCTCAGAGTTCAAATGTTGCGAAAGACTTGTCTACACCAAAGACAAGGGAGAGCTCAAGCACTTTTGATGGGGCAGGTCCCATCACCTTGTTGGGTTTTGTCTTAATTTTTTGGAGCAAAGAAATGCTAGAGAAGAAAATAAAAGTTTTAGATAAAACTCTACACAAAAAAACCCCCACCCTACTAAGCAAATCAAAAAGTGAAATCTCTTATCTCCTACCATAGATTAAAAATCAGTTAGAAGCTATAAAAAACAGTAATAACAAGGCACTGATTCCCATCACAGGAGGAAGGTTTTAGTCATGTGCATTAATATAACACTAATGGTAATGACAACGGTAGTGTAAGGGTGTTACACTAATAGTAAATTAATGTCATTTAATGTGTTTATTAATGATCAAGACAAGGGAAAAAATAATGAAATGTGAAATTTGTACTCAGCTGAAAATCATTTAGCACAGCGGGGGCAAAAGGAAGGGCTCCTGCTTCAACCCAGAATGGTGAAATGTAATGCACAGAAAATGCACAGTAATCTATATGGAGAGGATGAGTCTTAGGATGAGTTTAAACAGACTAAAATGATATCAAGAACACCAAAGCATCCTTGTGAAGAGTCAGTGAACCACATCTTCTCAGATGACAGTGGTAGTTAAAAAAGTTAACAGGATATTAGGTGATGTGGGTAATATATACCTATATACACACACCTATGGATAACATACTCTTATATTATGACATTGTTTAAGTCCTTCATATAGGTCTATTCATAATCACATGTTCAGTTCTAATCTCTTATTATTTCAAAAAAGTTTCAATGGAAGTGGTGAAAAATATATTTTAAAAGCCTGTATAGAAGACATTAAAAAGAAACATGTCAGAGAGAAGCAATGAATACTACAGACAGTGAAGAGGTGTATCAGATACTTCCAATTTTTAAAGCAGACACTCATGTCTCCTACTAACTTTCTGAAAAGTAACTGAAAATGTAGTTAATCTGGAAATTTGAAAGAAATCTGTTTTAAAATCAGACTAATCCTATGCAGTTCATTACTACAATTCAAAAAAGGTAGTTGAATTTAGAGAACAAAGGCAGCATTGGCCTACTTAAGATTAAAAACAACAAACAAAACAAACAAAAGAAAGGTTCAGAGCTTCAGACATGGGTATCATTTAGGACTGGAAAAAAGCCTTTAAAATACGTATTTAATTAAAAATTGTCCAGACAGGATTTCTTATGCTTTCCTCTAAAGAATCTGGCTGCTTACAGAATACAAGAGCAGAATGACAGGTTTCCCCTGAAGTGATGTCTGCTCTTTTTGCCTGTGCTCCTAAACTGGGTAATTGGGAATTGACATAAAATTCTCTGACATTAATGACAAAGAAAGATAGCGTATATTTTACTGGATTTTCTTAGAGATTAATATAAGCAGTTAAGATCGTGGGCAAACTTTTTTGTACTTGATTTTTATTCCCTCCTGTTTCTGGAACGATAATAAACATACTGATCCTGCACTGGACAATACCCTGCCCCTAAAAAATGTTTCCCCCCACAGTGCAGTACAAAAGAAGGACAAGTCAGCTCCCTCGTAGCCCCATATACTGCATAGGAAAACTGTGTGTTCACTAAGGAATTCTTCGCAGTCGTTACTTTCAAAGATACCAGGAGAATACAATGCTAATTTATAGACTGTAATAACTTGCAAGATATTTCTTAGCCTTCTAATTTAACAGCCAGCTGACTTTTCCATTTTTAAAAAACTTTTTAAGAACAAGTTCTCATTTTCTCACAAAAAATGCAAGTGAAAATTAAGGGGAAAAATCATCCAGGCAATTCCAGAAGAAAAAAAAATCATATATATATATAAAAAAATGCTATTGGTTGCTAGGTGACAACATTTTTACCTGTTCTGTCAGAGTATTTGCAAAATACTTACAGCCAAGAACATGAATGTTTCAGGATCTCATCAATTCTGTATCAGGTGAATATATGTGAAAAGAAAGAAAATCATGCTTGAGAAGCAAGCCAATGCTTCAAACACCAGCAAGAACAAGCTAAATAATGTAGGAGGACCTATTAAAGTTAGAAATGCAGATGGAACATTATGAAATGAGATTAAATTGATTAGCATGTCATGCATATTGTGGGAGAATAATCAAAAGGAAAGATAAAACCGCTAGATAGCCATCATGCCCACAGATAAAGTGCTTTGCTTGAGTTTGCAGTGTGAGATGAGAGCAAAAGAACACAATTTCAGGTTTCACACACAAGTTAAACGTCATGAAGTTGGATGCTAGCAGTTCTCCAGTGCAGCAGCAGGTAAAATACAGGGCAGACTTGTAGGAACGACATCACCTGAAACAGAAACCAGCTGGAGGAGTTCTGGAAAAGAGCAGAGAAATAGTACCATGGATACCAAGATGGATTTATGCAAACAATTAAATTCATTATATATATCTTGATTAAGGGATTACTGAAGTGAGACACAGTGAAATGTCAACATATTAAAAGAGAGAGATGTACAGAAATCAAAATTTTGTGAAATTTTATTCTTCCAGAGGATTCTCTTAACACTGAAAGCAAAAGCAAATAGTTTTGACATGTAAAAATCAACTAAAATGCTCACATTTTTTATTAATGTACATCAAAATTAAATATTAAATGAATATTAAAACAATTTTTGCTTTGATGAATTATGTACAAAGCCAATCACCTCAGAGTTATGTTCAATCTAGTTGCACAGACCCAAAAAAGAACAGTAATTTTCATACGAAATGTGAACCGTGCTGTGAGAATTACTCTCCAGACCCCAACCTCACTTCGTGACACCACTACCACGTTACTAAAAACTAACAGTATAGAAACCAAAGCCAATGTAATCCTTTATGATGGCAGGGACCAAACGGCACGACCGCCCTGCCCTGCGAGGAGGCTCCCTGAGAGCCGGAGCCTTGAGCGCGCCGGCAGCTCGCCTGGCTGTCGTACCCGCTAGCAGAGCAGAAATCACCAGCAGGGCGGCAGTTCCCTGTAGCTTTCAAAATATATATACTAGAAAGCATATATTGAATAATTACCCCCTTTCAAATAATTTAGGACAATTATGGTAGTAGACTTCGCCTATCAGTATGAGTTGTATACTTGGCGGCTACAGGAAAATGCTCGATTCTCTCGCTCTCCAAAGTGAGAACAAATCAGACAATTCATAAGACAGGTATTAAGTCTCATTTAAAATAGTACAGTAGATTAGTTCCTGATTGCTTTCTTAATCACCTTTGTTCTGTACAGAGCATCTTTCTTAGTCATTCTTTTCCTCTATACATAAGAACCCCCATATAATTATGCTGCTTTAACATTATACTATTTTGGATTAAGGAAGCTCCTCCTCTGCTCTTAGTGACAATTGTTCTACTCTGTACAAGAAATTGGTTACTTTTTCCCAACAACAGAGCTGACGTCCATTGTGATATCAAAAACATTATTTGATTAGTTAAGTGGCGATCATTTTCAGAAATCACTATGTGATGATTATCTATCTTTTTTGATACCATGCTTTTAATGAATTTCTCTCCATATATAGTGTCTGAGAATTCCTTGCTAAGCTTTAAGCCTAAATCTTAGCAAAATAATAGAAACTACACCAAGTTTCTTTGCCTGACACAAAACTCAGATCTGTTTGTCTTCACTGTCACTTGCCATCTATGAAAATGGCTCCCACTGAAATGTCTATCTTCTTCTTTCTCCATACTTGAATGTAATTTGTTAACTCTGTAGCTCTCTTAATGCTCACAAAACCTTATCATGTCTATGGCTACACAGTGGCCAAGGCAAAATTGTCTGATGGCCTTACTGTGGCTCCAAGTGGACGCACATGCATTCTGAAAATGATTAGCATAGTGCCGATAATAACAAATGTCTCTGGCAGCATCAGCAATGAAATTAATGAATAAATAGGTGATGCCTCAGCTTCTCCTGTCTTTGGAGATTATCCATGTTGAAAAATCAGGGATGCCGTAAAATCTGTGTGCAGAATAGTAAAAACAGTACAGGCTGCATTACTACTGACTGCAGTACTCTGCAGTTGGAGATCCTACTCTCTCTGAAGTGGTTTTATGGAAAAAAAGAGATGGAAACATACTTACAAAGAATAAAAAAGAATGCATTTACCACTTACAGCAGAAATTACCTAAATTGCAAGAAGTGTAGAATAGGAAACCATGAGGCCAATTTTCCCATGGCTTATGAAAGCTTGACCTCTATAGAATATAAAATATGCTTCCATCATGTATTTCATTCAGAAGTAGGATGTCTTCATTCTTTCATTTAAATATCATTGAATCAGTACATGCTGGTTTCAGTGTTCGAGTTGTGACTCTCAGGATTTAAAACTAGCGATAATTCTTGGCCGAAGAGTATTGGTCCAGATCAAAAGAAGCAGAGCGAGTGCCACTTTTTCATGGGAACAAACCTGCAAGTCTTGCTTTATGGTTCCTCTAGACAGAAATATTTCTTCTTTGATGAGGAATATTAATATGACAGCAATGGGACATTTAATGCTCATCTCTGTCGATTTTGAAATCTTAATATTCAAAGAACTGAGAGGTTATTTCAACAAACTTTAACTGCTGAGCTAATCTATTCAATGAAGTGTTCAAACTCCATCTGAGAAGAGATGGAGCTGCAATAGGAACTGTTTGTTCCAACATCTGTGTTGCTGTTCCAAGACTTCATAGTAAACAAATATGCACAGCAAAATCTCTTCAAGTCTAAGTAATTATTTCAGATTTTTTCATGAATTGAGCACTAAGTGTGTCTGACTGGGTCTGCCAAACTACTCTTCAATTATAAAAACTCATAAATGAAACAGAAAATATTTTCATTAATTGAAAAATAAATGTACTGAATATCAGCAAATCTCAATGTGGCAGGAGTGCCTTTGGTTTTAAGTTCTTAAAGAGATAAAATGAGTGAATTTTATTGTTCTTAGGTGCTACTTATCTTTAAGTGTACCCTTAAATACCTCCTCAGTATTTTTCCATGTACAGAAATTATGATGCCACAGATACTACCTTTTTTTAATTAACATGAGCAGGAGTTTCAGGTTTATTATTCCCCCATTTGGAACATCCCTGGTATTCTACAGGAAATCCTTACACTTCTCTCATCTTTTTCGTGTCTTAACAATTTTTTTTTTTATTGGCATTGAGGACAGCAATTTTGATATCCCCTGGGCAGAGCAGCGTTGCATACAATCCATCCTCATGTCTCATCTGACTCCATTAGCTTCTCTGTCCCACTCTCAACCAGAAAATAAAATTCCCAATTGCTTTCCTGCACCTGAAAACATTCCTAGCTAAAAACTCCCCTTTTCCAAAGCAAAGTAGGAAAGGTAACTGCAACAATCACAGAGCAATATTCACTCCTGTCCTGAAGCTGATTTCTTCTCTCTGAGCCAACTAGCTCCCAGTCTACCACTGATCCCCACCCTGCTGCAGTTTTTAGGTTTCTCTGTCATTGCCTCTGGTTATCCACTTCTAACCCATCACCTGGTCTGGAGCAGCACAGTATGCAAAAGCTTTAATCTGAAGAAGGAGGCATCTGGACTCCAGTAACACACCACTTGTTTCTGTTTTAGGGGGGTACTAGGCTGTTTAGCCTTCACTCAGAAGAGAGGCCATTGAGCAGAAACCAAAGAGGGCAGCTGACCTCGTCACCAATCATCTGAGTCCCCTTCCCAAGGAAACGGGTCAGCGTCCTGCATGTCCCCGAGCAAGCAGGAATAACAGGCGAGGACCTCTTCTAGGTTCCTAGGTGAGTAGGAAGCCAAATCACTCAAAAGTCATCACTGAAATTGGCTCATAGTTTTCTTTCATCTCTTTCAAAATCCCAAGATGAGCAAAACAAAATTCTCGCCCAGTTACATGTTTCTGACAGGAACCAACAGCAGAGGCTTAGAGAAAACAAGAAATGAACAGGGAATAGCACTGTGAAGTTTTCCCCACTGTTTTCTAAAACAGATCTTGTATCTGTATCCTTATTTTTAATGATTCTTTTTTTTTTTCATGAATATATCTTTGAGCTTTTTTAAACTTTCAAGGTCCACTTCATATTGTAGCAATCCAAGAATGGCAATGCTTCTGCCTGGCAACAGTTTTCCTTCTTGTATGTTCTATAAAACTGTATGTGATCATTTAGTTGCTGCCCTACAGGTCTCATCCTGTGAGAAATAACACAGTTGTTCCTTACTTTCTGTATGATATCTATGGTTTTATATGTTTCTATCTGTTCACCCTCCCTTTATCTAGCAGCTGTTCTGTGCTTTTTATCATCTTCAACAATGTTCTATACCTGAGTAAGACCAAAGATACACAGTATTCAAAACATGAATATACAGTGGATTTTAGAGTGACATAGTGATATTTTCTGATTTGTTCACTGGAGTCGTCCTACTAATTATTTAATACACCGTCCACCTTTTTGACCGCTGCTGAACATTGAGTTGACATTTGTTTGAACTATCCACAAAAATGCCAAGATACATTTCCTGAATGGTAATAGCTAATTTACAGCCCATTTTTCTGTAGTTTAGTTAGGGTTGATTCCCTCCCTTCTCCCCCTTCCTCCCATTACACAGCACAAATCAACACTGAATTTCATCTGCAAGTGTATTATAGATCTTTCAGCCTCATTAAATCCTCTTGCAACTCTTCATGGCCAACTTTTGTGTTTACAAATGAAAGTAATTTCATATTGTTTGTAGATGCTTTCTTTTCTCTCATCATTGCTTTTCCAGATTCTTTGTGATCTTTTATCCCAGCCTAAATGTTTTAGATAAGCTTCAGGATTATATCCCTGTAATTCTGAGCTTTCCTCCACCTATATCAAGATCTATAAGTAGCAGCATGGAGGATGTCAGAAATATATTAAATAAAAAGAAAGATTTGGGAGGAAAAGGAGTGAACAGAACTGTTGTATCTGAGACTGCTTATATCTGAGATTATACCTGAGACTATTTTTGAATCAGATGTAGCTGATTTCTCTTCCCTCTTTGCAATTGGTGACCCCAAGTATATCTACCAAAGTCAAAACTGTTGATAAATGTGGGAACTGAGAGCAGAAGTATATATATTCATAGCAAATTCACTGCCACCACAGTGCCAGCTCCATCCCAACCAAAATCTGAAATTAAAAAGAAGAGGAGAGAATCAATGCAAATTGCTGCAGACAGCAATAAGTTTAGTCATTGGAGGCATTGCTGGTTGGGAGCCCAACGACTCCTTTTGCTACCTAGCAAAAATGTTGCCACTTAAGTTTTTAATTAAGGTTAGAAAACTATTTTCCTCTTTTATTTATAGCTCCAGGTACATTGCTCAGCATGTGGCAACATTCCTGTGAAAGTAAAAGAATATTTCTACAGTTTCTCCATGCCTTTTCCCTTCTAGTGGCTAATCACTTGCTCTGCTACCTGAACTCCATTCCCTCTGTGAATCCATTTTATAAAGCATATTTTATTTAAATGATGATATAACATTCCCCTCCTCCTCTGGATACCTGATTCATTTAATACAGAACGTTTTAATAGTTCAGCAAAGAAACAATATTCACTGGGAGATGTCATTTTTTCTCATCTTTCCAAAGCACCACATTTTTTTTTTTTTATTTTGCTCTTCTAGATATTTCTGTATTGAATACCATAATCTGTGAGCATTTCGTGAACCATAATGAGTTTTCCTAGTATCATCCTGGGAGACGCTGTAGACTTCAGACTGCCTCACTAACCAATCCATTTCAGGCTCCTTACAAAGTGAACGAGACTGT
>NW_009199844.1:10005-10455 GCF_000690835.1 Fulmarus glacialis | reverse complement strand
TGTGTAGCATGTTGTAAAAAAGGAAAGAAAATCTATAACATTCAGCTCTTTGGTGTTCTGCAGTGAAGTGCATAATATTTGCAATGCATAAGACAGGTACTGTCATGTTCTCAATACACACCTCTGGAAATACTTCAGTCTTCACTAGTCAGAGCAGATATTCACATTAAAATCCATTAATTTAATCCATTAAATGCCATTAAAAACTCAGAGAATGCTGGACCATTCATAACCTAAGCACTAACAGAAATCCTCACATTTCACTAAAAAGCTCAGTCGTGCCAGAGAAGCTTTCAACTGCTGACACACCAGAGTTATTTGGAATATTCATTCTATGGTTCATTTTTATGCTTTTAAAAAGAAACCTGACTTAGAGCAAAAATGTTGGCTCTAGTGTGAGTTTATGGGTAAACTATATAAACTTGAGGGCAAGTCACTACAAATAACATC
>NW_009199844.1:5642-9983 GCF_000690835.1 Fulmarus glacialis | reverse complement strand
CTTTCCCTGACCTATTTTGATAGATTTATCAGTAAAGATATCAGTGGTTACTGTCTCTATTTGTGAATGCAAGTCTGACAGTATACATCACACAGATTTTCCAGGGTTTCAGCGCCTATTTCCTGCTTAAAAACGAACAAACAAACAAAACATCTTCTTTCTTATTGTTCTCCGCCTTTTAAATCATATTCTCTGCCTACTGCTTGCGGCGCTTCTCCCCCTCATACCCTCATCTGTTAAAAAAAAGGCCCAAATCATACAGTTTCAGCCTGTAGGTCTCAAACAAATATTTACGCATACAAGACACATATGAACAGCTCATCCAAAACAAAGCTTCTACTTGTGTTACCTGTGAAAACACTAGACTGTACAGCAGTTTTGTTAATGCAAATAACAGTGCAGTGACAGTGCAATTAACAGTACAAATAACAGTGGTCAGTTCATAAAAGATGTAGAAAAGGTCTGTTCCAAACCCTGAATCCCCCTGAGCAGTAGTCTGGGTCAGATGGACTAATACAATCAGATCTGTGCTTCTCTCTCTTGGTTACCTCTTCTCCTTAGCCCCAGTGTTAGCTGTTTCTAACCATGTTACAGTCACTTAGCTCTCCCACTCATCACTGCTTACAGGAGTGTTTGCTGCTTCTCTGAGAACTTTCCTACTGGGAGTATTTGTCAAGTAAGAGATCTCCCCTGCTTCAGTCACATACAAATCTTCTGGTTGAGTACGGGAAGTAAAAACCTTGCTGCTTACAGATGGCAGGAGAGAAAAGATACACATCCCTTTCTGCCCTACCTCTGCAGCGATTCAGAAAGTCCCAGGAACCCTCAGCTAGAGATTGCCTTGGAGAGAAACCCAAAATAATCTGTGTAGTCTTCCTACAAATATAACTGAGTTATGGTGAAGTCTATCAGTTCTTTCCCCATACTTACTTTCTAAGAAGAATTCCTGCTTTGCCTAGCAACAGAGGACTGTGCACAGAGTTTGGACAATCATTAGTTTGTTATCAGCCCATGAAAGACAGGCTAGAAAGGTGCCATCCTGTCGGTGTCACCCCAAAAGAGACTTCTCCTGCCAAAGCCGAGCCGGCTGTTTCCCTGCTGAATAAAGAACAGGAAAGGAGGATGGCACTTCGTATGAGCAGGGGAAGAGACAGGTCAGAGAGCCCGGTGCACATCTGCGGTTCAGTACAACTTTACAGCAAAAAAAAAAGTGTGGGTTTTGGCAACACCTGTAGAAGGGTCAGTTCCTTTTCTTCAATTCCTTTCTTTGGCCAAAGTGAAAGACTTCTCTCTTGTGAGGTCTGCCTATCTTCGCTACGGACAACACTGAGGTAAGCTGTGAGTATGCTCCAGGATTTCTGGTACAGTTTTAAAAGTATGATACTGCTTTTCTTGAATAGTCGGAAGAACCTGAAGAGCTAAAGGTGAATTCAGAAAGGAAACAGCTGATGGCTTACTGGCTGCTCAGCATCTGCTATCGTCAACTCAAAAATATCCACATCTGATATATGTGAAGGGACATCCTACTAACATTCATTTGAATTCAGGACTTTTGGCTGACTTTTTCTCTCCTTTCCCACCTCTATCTAGCTCCACACTAACAGGTATGAAGCACTTTTATCTAATTATTTGTCACGTTATAAAAATTATCCTAACCAGCATTTTCAAAAATGGGGAGCTCACAGAGTACCTTCCAAATTAAACCTTTAAGCATTTAAAAAGGATACCTCTCAGTTTAGTTTTTTTGGTTTGGTTTGTTTTTTTCTTAATTGCCTAGATAACAACATAAAAACGTAAAGGATACTATTCATACATACTAATGAACTGCATTTTTCTGGTCTCTGAAAAGCCAACAGTGTAAAATCCCTGAAATTGCACTAAAGTTAAATTCAGAGAACAGAGGGATACTGATCCTTATGAACATTTGCATACACAGTAATAACTCTCTTTAATACAGTATTATAATTTTTATTTTAAAAATGGATCCCTGTCTAGACATGTACTAAATCTCTGAAGCAGTAGTTAGTAATGTGTGAAGAGTAAATTGTATAGCTCAGCTTTCAGACTGGCCATTTTCCTGCTTTATTGAAATACTGTGAAGTAGAGAGATATACAGAGTAAATGTGAAACACTGTAGTAGGAGGAAAGAGCTCTGACAGCCTTATCGATTCCCTGTTTTTTCTGATCCTTTTATTACCCACTGTTGAGCAGTCTAGTCAAAGGTGCTTAAAATTGCAGCAGGCTGCATAATACTATAGATTTCTAAAGTTTACACTATAACTGCAAAACCAATTTGCTTCTTCCTCCCTATACCATCTGCTTTTCCCCCTCTTTCTTCCTTAGAGCACAATTGCTAGCTTTGTATCTTTAATATTCTGCACTACAGAAATGAAGCTGATTCCAGCTGGGATATTTGGGGGGCATTAATGAACAATAACAATAGTTTCCTCTCTTGGGTTGAGCTCAGGTCTACCAAGTCCAGCAAACAAACTCTAAAAGTCTCTAATAAACACTGCATGCAGTTTGGGGTGTCTCGGGAAGGAGAAGAGGTAGGGAAAAAGTTAGTTGCAGCAGGAGGGATGATCAGGCAGTGCTGTTAGAGCAAGCCCAGTACTCCCAGGCACTACATTGTGTCAGCGTTGCAGGACTATCTTGGTAGGAGACAAAATGGATCAAACCTGGCATCTCACAGATTTTGCTTTCTGAGGCTCAAATTAATCTACCTGCCCTTCAGCACAGTCCTTGCCCTCATAACCCTGTAATACGTGTACAAAAAAATGTCACTTTTTCCATGATCTGGGAGCTAAATAACTATGTAAGGGTCAACTCTATCTCTGCCAGATTTAATGTAATATTTAGAGGTCTTTCAAAGCCCTCCCACACCTGGGCACAGGCAATCAGTGAGGATGAGTTTGCTTAGACCTAGGCTATGGAGTAAAAATTACGATAAATCTTCCTACATCTTTTTATTTCTTTGGAAACTTGAGAGAAAATAAAGATTGCAAAGAGAAGCTGATTTTGTTTCTTCTTGTACCTCATTGACAGAATTGCCTTTTAAGTTCAAGTTGGTTAGACTTAGATAAAACCATTGAAATAACTGAGATGATGCTGAGCATCAAAACTGGCATGTGAAACCTTTGTTTATGCCACTAATGTCTAAGTTGTAAATAATTGACCTTGTGGAAGGCAGCGTGATGGAGAGAAGGTGAATTTTGAGAGAAAACACAATCAAACTCACTATTTCTGTGACAGCCAAGCACTTTTGATGAGGGAACCACAAAGATTTCATAAGTTTAGGACTGCGAGACATTTCTGTACGGCATATTTGTTCAAACTAGAAATCTCTTAACCCTTAGGTTGATTTGATGGAGGGATTTTTTTACTTTCAAAAAACATGCTTAATGCAGTAGGTCTGTATCCTGACAGTGCCGCGGGGCTCTTGCTATTTATGGACTTTCTGTGCACAATTCAAACGTTCTTGTTTGTATGAAAACTTATCAGGAAAACTGTTTATATTTGAATAGCCTGTGTGTATCTAGCCTCCTGTTGTGGTTTAATCCCAGCTGGCAACTAAGCCCCACGCAGCCGCTCGCTCACTCCCCCCGGTGGGATGGAGGAGAGAATCAGAAGGGTAAAAGTGAGAAAACTTGTGGGCTGAGATAAAGACAGTTTAACAGGTAGAGCAAAAGCTGCGCACGCAAGCAAAGCAAAACAAGGAATTCATTCCCTACTTCCCATCATCAGGCAGGTGTTCAGCCACCTCCAGGAAAGCAGGGCTCCATCAGGCGTAACGGTTACTTGGGAAGACAAACGCCATCACTCCGAACGTCCCCCCTTCCTTCTTCTTCCCCCAGGTTTATGTGCTGAGCATGACATCATATGGTATGGGATATCTTGGGGTCAGCTGTCCCGGCTGTGTCCCCTCCCAGCTTCTTGTGCACCCCCAGCCTCCTCGCTGGTGGGGTGGGGTGAGGGGCAGAAAAGGCCTTGGCTCTGTGTAAGCACTGCTCAGCAGGAACTAAAACATCCCTGTGTTATCAACACTGTTTCCAGCACAAATCCAAAACATACCAGCTACTGTGAAGAAAATTAACTCTATCCCAGCCAAAACCAGCACACCTCCAAACTAGAGATATTGGACAACACACTCCCATCCAGCTGTTGAATTCTCCTGACTTCTTATGCCCTTATTAACCTGGAGGTTACCATCACAAAAGGCAACTTTCCCAGGAAAGCAGTGAAGGGGAAATTCGAATTGTAATTGCTCAGCAGTAGTAATTTGTGACCAAGGAATGATCTGGCATGGAGGGCAAGAAGACCCAACTGCAAGAAGAGGTTGAA
>NW_009199844.1:0-5615 GCF_000690835.1 Fulmarus glacialis | reverse complement strand
ATGCCGGAGACAGAACGACCGCTAGCAAGGGAGTGAAGTTTCCCTGGGTGACAAGATGAGAAACAGCCTCAGCATTGTCCCCAGGATTGGTGCTGGTGCAAGTGTATATAAGGAATCTGCTTGGGACGCGTCTTTGCAGACTCCATGTAAAACCGCATGTTTCATTAAGACTGCCCAATGCATTGTTCATTAAATTGTTCATTATTTTTTTCTTTGTATTTAAGCACAAACGTGTGTTTAATTTGCCTCAAGGGGTATCATAAAAATTCCGCACAGCAGGGATCAGCTTCACCCACTCCAGGGAAAATTAAAAAAATTACAGAACACGTCAAGGTTGTTCAAGCTAATGCTATTAGGAAGGCTTAGGAGGAGGTTAGAAAATTAAATATACCCGAGAAGAGGTGATAGGAGAGGATCAGTCAGTCTGTAAACTTACATCACTTTGACTGTCACTTATATTGGGCTGAAGTAAGCAATAGTCAAGAAGCTCATGCAGCCAGCTTTGCGCTAAAGCAAGTTTTGAGTAATCCACCGTCCTTTGCTGCTGAACTGCGGGGCAGTAACCACCTGCTCCGGGGCAGCAGGAAAGACAGAGGGAACACTTTTATCTCAGGTCATTACAGTTATTTCTCTGCAGTGACTGTGCGTTTTAATAACTGTTCTTTGACAAACAGCAAGTAGTATGCTGAAGAGCTTGACAGACACCTAGAGAACTAGTATTTTTCTTCTCTGTCTGAAGGGAAGGATGGAGTGATGAGTGAGTTGAAATCTCCCAGACAAGATGGAGAGGCAAAGGTGAAAAAGAGCGAATTTTAAAAGGCACCAGGGAATTTTAAAGGGAATTTTCACAGATGTGAACCTCTGAAATGCAGGAAGGAAACGTTGTACAAGACGAGAAAAGAAACTTCAGATGGGTTTACTAAAGAAAAAAGAAGACAAGCAGAGGTCAGGAAAGATGGTTGTGCACGTGATCCAGGAGCTGCCTCCAAAAGGGTCATAAATCCTACCCAAAGGATGCTCCTAATCAGTATGACAGCAGTGAAAGGAAAATAAATATGTGCAGGCCTTTCTTTGTACAGACCTCTTTCTCAGACAAAGCAGGGGCAGTGGTGTTTTCCAAACCCCATACCAATGCGTCTGTTCCTCTGCCTACATCTATTGGAAACTCCAATATATCTGTTATGTTGGCTTCCCAACCTGTCTGCACTTCTGCGCGAAAGGAAGCTCGGATTAAAGCAGTCCAGGAGCGCTCTGTTAACACAGCAACGAGGTAGTTGTGCTGGGGTCTCCACTCCCTGGAGCTGTGTCAGTGGTGTCACTGCACTGCTGGCCTCCTGTTCCCTCCTCACCCTTATTTTCTGTGTGATTTTTTTACTTTTGCAATAGTCTGATGTGCCCATGCTTAGTGCTGGTTTAGTGTTTTCAGCTGTATTTCAGCAAAGTACAGAAATACTGTCCAAACCCCAGGAAACCCAGAAGACGCCACATAGGAGCCTACATATGATGCTTTCTTGGCAATTCAGAGAGCCACCTGGCTGGAAAACCTTCCTGGAAAATTTCTTTCCTGTCTTTTTTTTTTTTAGTTTTTCTCTCTTTAAAGATCTTTCTACTGTCCCTGGAGACCTCTGTTTTATCCAGACTTTATAGTATTAAGAGACAATCCATCTTCTGCTACTTCCCTTGCAGTGAGGCACTTGGGACATGTATTGGTAACTTAATGTGTTTCCATGAGTTATATGGTTTAGAAATCCCACAGGCTGATATTGTGAAAGCTTTTGATGCAGCCAGAACTGCATAATACTATGCAGTAGTACTTGGTAGTGAAAAAATTTATTCTAAACACTACATCCTGCATTTGCAGCGCAGAAACTCATGTCTGAGTACTGCAGGCACACAAGTATGTGCCCAACTTTACCTGGGTGGATTGTCCTTTAGCGTGCACCTGCACTAGTGTTTTAGTTCAGACCAGGAGGATGAAGTAAATCTCCCAGGTGTCCCCATTTCCCATGCTTTGGTTCATGTGGTGGAGAGGTTTTGGGGAAAGTGGACCTCATGGAGGTCCAGCCGCAGAGCTAGTCCCAGCCACACCTCCCTCTTTGTGCACGGACACTTTGACATCCCTAACGTCACCAAAGCCTCCAGACCGCAACAGAAGGATTTCATAATTCCAGTTTGAGTTTTGCTGGAATGAGGCTTGCCTGGAGATGGACACCAGGAATGAGCTATGCTGCATTTCCTGCCTGGTTTGTCATGGTGAAGAGTAGATTTCAAGTCCTGCCCTGGATTTCTTGCTTCTCAGGATATCAGTATTACTGTGCACAAATTCCCAGATCAGGAAAGAGAAACACAGCACTTACGCACTTGTACTTAGTGCTCTGTTCCCTGTCACTTCCCATTCTACGTCCTATTTGTCAGACTTGCCCACAGCTCTGCATTTTTCTTTAGGGATGATTTTACAGCAAGCATTACAATACTGTAAAAATATTGTTACAGAAATATTACTAGAAGGAAAATAATGATGCAGATAAAAAGCAGCACATATGTGCAAGTGTAAAGTAATGCTGTAACTGCCAGCATTAATTATGCAGGATTTTTTAATTTTTTATTTTATTTTCTGTAGTGATAGATTTTATTTTAATCCTTTACCGTTTGAGCAGTAACTCTTTTAATTCTGAATTCTCATAAAGGAAACACCTAATGTTCTTTATGTAGTTTTTAATGCCATTAACAATACCATTAAACTTATTTGGGCTACTCATGGAATAAGATAAAATTAAGACTAATGTTATCAAGGTCTTTTCCTTTATAGATCCCTTTTTTAATTGGGCCAGGCCACAGTTGTTCTTTTAATTTCTGTATGGGTCATACAGGCTAAGACACGTAGGTAAAAATGAAAATGGCAGCCTATATCATCTTCCACATACTCAGTTGCAGGAAGAGAATTTGGGTTTCCTGCTGTTTTCTCTAGGATCGTAACAACTTTCCACAATAGGGACGGCTTCCCAGTCTTTGTAATTTGATGGGCCTGTGATGCGTGGCATTTAGGTGTAAAACTCACATTTGCCTTATGGAATTGCACTTAGGTCACTCCCTTCAAGATCTGAGTCCTACTAAATGCTAAAGTGGCATTCACAATGCAGGAGTTAACACAGAACTAATTAACAGTAAAGGAACAAAAATAAAATCCAGCCCTGGATACTAGCTTTTATTTTAGAAAAAAATAACTAAGATGAACAAACTGATACAAAATTGTTACTGATTTAGTTTTCCCCAAACAGCGGCAGCCTTAAACAACCCATCTATCTATAAGGTGCTTTAAGGTCTGCAGCATTTCAACTCCCTTTCCTCCTAGCTTGAGACAGGACATCAAATTCAACTCTTTACACCGCGTAAATCCCAAGCAATTATTTGGACTTATGTGGGTTTCACACTAGTATTGCACAGCAGAAATTCATTTAATAGCCCAAGAGACCTCCAGCCTTCTTTTTTTTCCCTCTCCAGTTTAACTGCGCTGAGTAAGTCTGGACATTATAATCAAAATCCTGTATTACAGTTTACCTTTGAGCTATTTGAAATGGGGAATGACCAAAAAGTACCAGGGCATGGAGTGCCACTATAGAAGAACTAAGCTGTGAGCAATTCAGGCATAATTTCTTTGTAAGAAGGGCATTATGGAATAAATTGCTTGGGGCACTCGGGCAGCGAGGCAGGCAGGTATCATAAATCAGCTCTGAAATATAAACTGGGCAATTGAAAGTGGGAGTAATGACGGGGTTTAATCTTGCTGGTTAGGTATGTCATTTGAGTTTGTGATAAATAAACGTGCTGATCTGAAAGTGCACAACGGCAGCTGGGGTAGCAGAGGGAAAACCTGGGGTTGGTGAGAGGAGGAGGAAATAACAGTCCTCCTGTTGCACCCAGCTGTGAAACAATCCTGTTTAAATACCGCCAGCAGCCAGCACTGCAGTCTCCAGATAAAGATAACCTGATTTTACATGCTTCTTTTGCAGGGGGCACTTTTATGTTTCCTTGCTCAGTTCTCGTCTTACTGGAAAGTCAAGCTGGAAGGGGAGGTTGGGGGGCTTTTTTCTTTGGGGTTTGTTTTGTGTTTTTTTTTCTTTTCTTTTTTTTTTTTAAACTAAGTTTGAAGGACATCAGCTCTTGCCCTTTCAGCTTGGTAATCGAATCCCGGAGCATGGTACATTACCTTTCTGGCTGCACAGATAGACCGTTTGGTCATGGTCAGATATAGTTGTCACCTCAACAATTCAGCACCTCCTCAGATGAGTAACGAGTGGGTGTTAGGAAGAAATCAGGCTTTTTACTACATGTGGAGCTTCATCCAAAGCTTCAATAAGGAGTTGTTCAGGGAAAGACATTGGCACAGAAAGCAAATAAACTGTAACTGAGAAACTATTTGAGGTGTGTTCAAATATTTGAGTGAGTTCAAAATTATAAGAGGAACATATGAACATAGAAAGGACAAGACAATATTTTTATGACAATATAAAAAATAAACTGTTATATGAAATAACATACAGCATCTCCCTTAATTTCTCTAAATCCTGACAAAGCTCTTGCATCATTAGAAGAACTTTTTTTTCAAATGTATGTCAAACCAACTCAAGTATTTCGACATATTTTCCTTATGTCTGGAACCAATGACAGCTTACTCTCTAGCTGATCAATGACAGCTGATTCCCTTGTGCCTGTCCCTTATAAAGGGACATGGAGTAAAAATTATTTGAAGTTCTTTCTGCTTATGTAGTGATTTACCATACTAGCCCCAAAGAACCACTTGAAACAAGGAGGGGCTGGTGGAGAATGTGAAGCTCAAGGGCAGCCTTGGCTGCAGTAACCATGAAATGGTGGCGTTCAAGATCCTTAGGGCACCGAGGAGGGCGCACAGCAAGCTCACTACCCTGGACTTTGGCCTCTTCAGGGATCTGCTTGGTAGAGTGCCATGGGACAAAGCCCTGGAGGGAAGAGGGGCCCAAGAAAGCTGGTTAATATTCAAGGATCACTTCCTCCAAGCTCAGGAGTGACACGTCCCAACGAAGAAGAAATTGGGCAAAAACACCAGGAGGCCTGCATGGATGAACAAGGAGCTCCTGGACACAAACACAAAAAGGAAGCCTAGAGAGGTGGAAGCAAGGACAGGTAGCCTGGGAGGAATACAGAGAAATTGTCTGAGCGGCCAGGGATCAGGTTAGGAAAGCTAAAGCCCTGACAGAATTAAATCTGGCCAGGGATGTAAAGGGCAACAAAAAAAGCGTCTATAGGTATGTCGGGGATAAAAGGAAGACTAGGAAAAATGTGATCTCTCTCTGGAACGAAATGGAAGACCTGGTTCCCGGGATATGGAGAAGGCTGGGGTACTCAACGACTTTTTTGCCTCGGTCTTCACCGGTAAGTGCTCAAGCCTCACCGCCCAAGCCACGGACAGCAAAGTCGGGGACTGGGGGAATGAAGAGCCACCCACTGTAGGAGAAGATCAGGTTCGAGACCATCTAAGGAACCTGAAGGTGTACAAGTCCATGGGACCCGATGAGATCTGTCCGTGGGTCCTGAAGGAATTGGCAGATGAAGGTGCTAAGCTTTGTATTTGAGAAGTT
>NW_009199843.1:47771-48405 GCF_000690835.1 Fulmarus glacialis | reverse complement strand
GGGGGGGCGGGCGGGAGGAGGGGGAAGGTTGTTGGTTTTGGGTTGGTTTTTTTTTCCCTCCCCATTCTGAGGAAACAAAGAGCTGTTCTAAGTTTTAAAAGAGCAACAAAATTCAGACCTCTTATCTCAGATCTAAGTCAAGAAGATTGCAGATACCAGGAGCGGGACAGCATCTGAGGTTATTGGCCAGAGCAGCCATGCCTTGGAAGTCAATATGTAGCTTGCAGTCAATCCACTGAATCCAGCCACTACCTGGTTATTACATATTTGAGCAACTCATTTTGGTTGCTGGCATAATAAGGTCACCAGAAGGTGAATCCTGCTCTCACCTTCTCCCACTCTGCAGGTCTGCAATCCACATTCAGCATGCTGTCACATTCAACTAACTGCCAGCACACAGATGATGCTCTTTTTGATGAACAGTCCAAATCTCCCTACAACACATTCCTCCTCGCACGTGCCTCACAGAAGGAGATGAAGATACAAAGGCAGAAGCCAATTACTTTGGATCAAAAAGAGAGAGTAACAAAAGAACAAACGGCAAATAGATGCTGAAAGTCAGTGAGAACTATACACCTAATTCCCATTTGGCATTTGAAAGATATCCCTGTCACAGCTTAATCATTTGCCAAAA